>NC_054054.1:61240808-61543838 GCF_017639655.2 Falco naumanni
AGTATCCTCTAACATTTACCAGTGTCCTATACCTGTGAGTATTGCACTGGCCTTCAAATCTGTAACTTGGCCACTGCATTGGATCATGCAGATATCTTACTTTATCAAAATATTTTAAGAAGCAAGCAGGTGATTTGAATTTTGCTGAAGTTGGGAGTTACTTAGAATGCATCGAATAGATGTCAGTTCAGATCTCAAATTTATACCAGACACTGAATTTTATTTGATTTCTCTGCTAGCTCACTAACATGCTCTCTGTTTACATTGACTGATATGCACAGATATGTTGTAACTATATTTTACTGTAATATGTTGTTTCCAAGATAACAACAATATTATATACCACCTCATAAGAAAATGAAATGTCTGAATCGTCCTTGGAAACCATTTCTTACAGGGATAATAATGTTACTCATTTTGTTCACATTTTCCCAAGAAAATTCACATTCTGTGCGCCTAAATATCCTGCCGATATGGCTTTCTACAGTACCTTAAGAGAAGTTCATGAAAAAACCTCAGCTTGACATTATCAGCTGAAATTCACAGCTCAGTTAATAGCTTATGAACAGGAGACCACTTTGAATAAGAAAACAATTCTGTATCACAGAGCTTTTATACATTCTGATTGTGATTACAGAGTAGGTCATTTCTCAAAATGTCAGACAGTTTCTTATCAAAATGAGAATGACATGAGATGCACTCTCTCTTGTGCGACTTTGAACCTCAAACTTAGTCACTGAATTCAGTAAATTAAAAGTAAATTGTGGTGGATACTTTGTACAACGCTTATTTCTTTGCTAAAATCTGCACTGCAGGTAGTCTACAACTCTTTGAAATACTGACATATTAGCAGAATTATTATGTGTAAACAAAATGCACCTAAAAATGTCTCTCCCTTGCTTTGTCTTCTTAAAACAAATGATTTCACATAAGTAATAAAATCATCCACAAAAACTACAGGAAAAATTTTGCACTGCTGAAGTTTTGAAATTATTTGATCAAATTGTAATTGTAATTGTACTCTGAAAATTTAACTGCAAATCCATTACCAGCTTTAACTCTTACTTCCACAAGATTTGGTCTGCCAAATGTAATTGCACACACATGTGCATGCATACATAACCAATTTTCAAGAGAACTGTAATTCAAAGTTTATTAAAGACACTAATTTCAAATTTTACACATGCATTCTCCTTGGGAGCAAGACAACACAGAAGTAATAGGTTAAACATAAGAAGATCAAAGACAGAATTATAAAGATAATTTTCTTAAAATTTCCTGTAAATCAGGACTGTGACTGCCATAACTAAAAAAAACCTCACACAGGTATGTTTCACCTTAAAAATACTCTTCATGCATTCAGACACAGACACCACTGAGATGCTGAGTGCTGCATATTTCCATTAACTAGTCCCAGAAACTAACATGCCCACAGCAGTCAGATACAATGTTACAAATACATATATTTTTTCTATAAAGAAAATTATACAATAGACATTTCAATGCACCATACCAGTAAATGGAAGACACTTCCTTCCATTATGTACCTCTTGGCTACAACCAACTGTTCTTATTCAGTTACTTACCTATATCTGTGCAAAGATAGCACCTCTCCTAGCAACATGGATACAAAATATTACCTAATCAGGCAGCAAATGTTCAAAGTTAGTTTAAGTGAATGTCAAAGTGCAAAGCACTAAAACCCAAAATTTGTTACACCAGTGTTACCTGCTAAATAATTTCTGAATATTCTCTGTAGTAATGAAACCTTAGACAATCAGTAGAGCAGAAAAAATTACATCACTTAATAAACACATCATTAAAATAAATTAATTAATAAACTATGTCTGATCCCTCAGCAAGTTTGCTGATGACGCCAAGCTGAGAGGCAAGGTCCACATGCTGGAGAGAAAGGGATGGCATCCAGAGAGACCTTGAGAGCTGGGCCCATACAATCCTCATGAAGTTCAACAGGGCCAAGTGTAAGGTCCTGCACGTGGGTCAGAGTAACCCCCAGCATCAATACAGGCTCAGTGGAAAATGGATTGAGAGCAGCCGTGACGAGAAGGACTTGGGGTGTTGGTGGATGAAAATCTCAACATGGCCCAGCAATGTGCCTTTGCAGCCCATAAAAAAAACCACGTCTTTGGCTGCATCAAACGAAACGTGGCCAGCAGCTCCAGGGAGGTGATTCTGCCCCTCTACTCCACTCTCGTGAGACCCTACCTGGAGCGCTGAGTCCAGCTCTAGGGCCTCCAACATAAGAAGGACATGGACCTGTTGGAGTGAGTCCAGAGGAGGGCCACAAAGATGATCAGGGGGCTGGAGCAGCTCTCCTATGAAGACAGGCTGAGAGAGTTGGGGTTTTTCGGCCTGGAGAAGGCTCCAGGGAGACCTTATTGCAGCTTTCTAGTACCTCAAGGGGGCCTACGAGATGGCTGGAGAGGGATTTTTACAAGGGCAGGTAGTGACAGGACAAGAGGGAATGGTTTTAAGCTGGAAGAGAATACATTTAGATTAGCTATTAGGAAGAAATGCTTTCCTATGAGGGTGGTGAGGGACAGGAACAGGTTACCCAGAGAAGCTGAGGTTGCTCCATCCCTGGCAGTGTTCCAGGCCAGGCTGAATGGGGCTTTGAGCAACCTGGTCTAGTGGAAGGTGTCCCTGCCCATGGCAGGGGGGTTGGAACTAGATGATCTTTTAGGTCCCTTCCAACCCAGACCATTCTACGGTTCTATGAATTCACTGGCTTAAGAATTATGACAATTCAGTTTGTGAGGTTATAAAGAAAGTCAGTTGTAATGTGAGACACCTGTCAGAGTAAAAGCTGTATAACAACTGTGGAAATGGGGTCAATGGATCAGAAATACTGTTGGCCCAGTTAAGTGTTATTTAAATTTATTGGTTTTCATTTCACTTGTAATCCCTACATAGATACATCCTTATAGATAAGGATGAAAAAGGTATATAAAATTTGGAGGGTGGTATCAAACTTCCAGAGATAGTGCATAAACAGTTCTTAAAGTTTAAATTTACTGCATCCTTTTGTCATTAATTTTCTCTACCTTTTTTCATATTTTACACTGTTGTTCCATTCTCTTTCTGGAAGACATTTAGTCATAAACATAATCTTACAAAATAGAAAAAATTACTTTGTCCACTAAGTCCATCCCTTTTGTTTTTCTTATCTTAGCTCTCCTGCTTTCATACTACAGTCATTTATCATTTCTTTGCTTGAAACTTATCTAGTACTCGGCTTAACATTCTGCATTCACTATAACAGGCTGGTATTTCTGTTTATAAAAATGTTTCTACTATAAAAATGGGTTTTGTTCATTGCATAGCATAGTTTAGATTAAATTCTCTATTCTTCCAGGAATCATGTATTTTGTATTACAATTTACTTTGACCTTGTCTTTGTGAGGAACTTACCTGATGTTGTTCTTTTTCTCTTGTCATGTAAGGAACATTTGTTTGCAAGAAGGAGAAGAAACAACTGGTTCTACTTATAAAGAATTAAAGGATAATAGGTTCATCACAGTTTACCCATCACAGTTCAAAACTACAGTACCTATGTACTTGAACACGGGACTGAAAAACCACCTAGTCGAGGCCACTGCAACCATAGGCAAACATGTAAAATGTTTTAAATGTGGAAAGGTCAATGAACATCCAATGCACACCTTTTTCAAACAGAGGTTAAATCCATGCACTACCTCAAGGAAGCTTTCTCCAGTAATCTTTAATTAGCAACATGTGCCAGAGAAAGTGACATGGCAGGAAGAAGCTGTATTGAAATACTATTCATTGCGTATAAGTGAGACTAATGATATTTTATTATGTAAATTGGTTTGAATTTCGTACAGGACTGGTAAAATGCAGAGAAAATATAGCACTAGGTTTCCTTTTTCCCACTTTCATCTCCCTACCTTCTTGTCCTGTGCTATGCACAGCATGGCCTATTATTACAGTCACTGACAGTGGGACAAGAACAAAATTAGTTCTACCATTCATAGATGCAAAAGCTAGAGTCAGAGCATCAAAGAGGAAAACTATTTTTAGTATCCAATAATACCATTCAACAAGCCTGTTAGAGAAAACTTGTGATACTACTGAGACAAAGGTCTCAGGGTGCATATGTGATTTGTGCAATCCTGAACCAGACCAAGAATTTTAGAACTGTTTAACACACCTAACAAATTATTCGTTAGATTATATGACACATTATGGCTTGGTTCCTAGCCCAAGCACTTAAGGACTTTGTCTTTTTTAAAAAAAACCAAACAACAAACCACAGAATTCTCAATAAGAAAATTATTCTACATTAATCATGTTGTGTATCTGTAGTATTCTCTCCACTTGATATGAGTAACTATACTCTGGCTACTTAATTATCCTGAAACTTGTTGAATATGAAAAACATTTCAAAGAACTGACAAATTATTCTGTATTACTGTCCTAAAAATTTCTCTTTAATTTAGGTTGTGTTAGGTTATTTTTAACTTAGGTTAATGTGAATTAACATGAAATTTAATTGAATTTCTAGTCACTATACAATATCTTTGTAATGCGGTATATTTCCTTTAAAGGCATTATTTTTTCATAGAGTGGGAATCATTAGGAAAGCATAATCTCAAACATCTCATAAAATATACTAAAACCATTTGGCAATATTCTTTATTCATTTATGGCCACACTACATATATTTACAGAGATAAATATTCACAGCCAATTAGAACCTGAGCAAAGAATTGAAAAATTCAGTGGAAAACCTCTTACCTATAATTATGCCAAACTTATCATACAACATAATGAAAATCAACAGCTTGCCTATTTTTAATACCTTGCCTATACAACTGTTTCAAAAAAGTCCTCTAAGCATCAGAAATGACACCCTTTATGGCCAGGGTACCCACAACTGATGTCATGTGTGTGCCCTGTTAATCACATCAAGTGGGTGCAGGATTGGCCCTGAGGTATCTTACATAGTTTAAACAGCTGAATATTTTATTTCAAAATTCAGATTGTCTTGATTGTTGTTTTCAAGTCCATACACTTTATGGTTCTGCAATTGTTAACATTCAAAATTTAAATTTCATCAAAGCTGCCACTGTAACTTTAGAAGCTGAAAACAATGAGGCTGGTTCAGTTGCACATCTCAACTATATAGACATGGACATTTCCACTCCAAGCACCCAACTGTGGCTTTCAAAACTCATCTATTTCATGAATGTTGCATGTCAGATAGCCTTCAGAATTTTATACCTTGTTAATCTTTTATGTGTTTATCTTTCTGTAATAGAAGGTGTCTTTTTGCCACAGCAATTTTCACTACAATGGTAGCAATCACTGAAAACAACAGAACCATGAGCACTCTACTGCCTTAATTTATTCTGTTTTCTTTAAAACACTACTCAAATTATTGTGCTGTTTTAATCCCACTCCCACTTTTTGAGGGCTGCTTAACTCAAAATCAAATACAATAAAATTAAAAGGAAACAATTTCATATGTGAACTTCATCAGATACTTCAGAAGATAAAAAAAGTCACTATCAGCAATCAGTTCTGGGGTTTCTTTGTGTCTCGGAGCTTTGGGGAAAGAAGACTCAGCCATTCTTTCAGAAGCCAGAAACTTAGCAACTAGCAGTGCCTACCAGAACGGCACTTTCAAGGGAGAGGGGAAAAAAAAAATAGTAGTACATCTCTTGGCATCTTGGGTACATCTCTTGGCATCTTGGTAAAAGCACATCTAGTGTTAGTGTCTACTGAGAGAAAGAATGGCTTATTTCATCAACTGTGTCCATAAGCCAACCCCAAGAGAAATCCAGTTTTAAACTGGCATGAAACCCAAGAGTAGCCAAAGGCCAAGAATCCCACTTTTCTTCTAGCATGATAATTAAGACTCTGGATTGCACCTGAAGTCTAGGTTGCAGTGGGATCTGAAGAGGGAGCCTTTTATTTGTCATATTTATTGAAAAAATTAACTCTGATGGAATGCTGAGCCAGCAAAGCAAAAACACACAATGGGTTCATTCTTCCACCCACACTGTAACATGATGGCGACCTCTACAGACCTAAAATTCCTAAAGTAACATATTCTCACCTCTCCCACGTACACCCCTCCATAAACAAAATGTTTTAGTAACATTTTTCTTCCCAGCTTTCCGTATGGAAGAACTAATTCATACCGTTCAACAAAAAGAACATTATTATATATAACATCATAACATGCATAAATGGCTATTTTTAGTCTCTAAGAAAAACATCAAACTTCTAAAAATATCACATGTATCAGTGTAATTTATCTATTGGTACACATTAACTGGAGTAAAGCAATTCTTCATACAATATCCTCTCCGTTCTGCAAAGAAAATTTTCTCTTAATATTTTAGAATGTTAGTAGATTCTTTAGTGATATAACTCAGAATATTTAAATATATTCCAATAATGCTGCACAATGATGTCACACTGAAATTTTTCACACATTCCATAATTAAAGTTTAATACTTTCATGCTCTGATCTACAAACACACAGTGGGACTGCTATTTGTTTTCAAGATTTGTTCATTAAAAATAGAAGACATTTCACCATGTAAATTGCATTATTTACTTTTGCCTGTGCAACCTTTCCTTATTTCAGATATGGTTATATCAATGCATGTACACACTGAAAACCAGTTCTATTTCACAGTTTAAAATTTTTATCTAATATTCTGTGGAAAAATATGGTCACCACCTCCTTCTACACTGTAAACTGGAGTAAAGTCCTCTGTTCCATAGTTCTTGCAAGCTTTTCTGGATCCACAATCTGACATTCACGTAACAGATTCACCAGTTACCAATTTCATAAAGAATAGAGCTCTGTACTTGCCTCCATTTTATAACGGTAATACCTCTCTCCATGTTTATGTGGTGACTTTATGCAATTCAAAAGCAAGAAAAACACAGACAATTTAAAATTTGTTATCTCACTCTTGAAACCTTTTGTTCCACATCACGAGGTAATTATTTGTGAGCAGGGAGGTTTGTTTACCTTAACGTATTCGGGTTTGCTTTAACAATTGATCCAATCTCTACACTGAGAAACTTGTACTGATAAGAGACAAGGCCAACATTCCTATAACGTAATTAATGTTATGTACTCCCAAGGAGCCTAAGAAAAATGTGCATACACGCATTAAAATACCACAGGAGTAAACCTAGCAATTTATGTTTCAAGTAAACTCCTGAAAGTGTAAGAATAAAGTCAGAAGGAAAGTTTTACGCAGCAATCAGAACACTAACTGGGATCAAAGAGATCTTGAGTTTAGTGTGGAGGCAAATAGAAGAAATGGTTCCCTTTATCTCATGCATTAGAAAAATCTAGTCTTCAAACACTCCTTCCTCTTGCACTCATACACCCATGTGTATCATTCCTGAGGAACACTGTTCTCCAGGGCTGCCAGAGTTACTGAATAAGAATCTGCACCTGACCCAGCTGGAAATTGCCCCCAGAAAACACCTGAAGAACCCAAAGGGAGAACCATCCAGTGGAGAGAGCAGGGCAGTTGGAGGAATACCAGTGCAAATGGCTGGTGAACCCCCGTCCTGCCAAGGAAAAGGGCTGTTGCTTTTCAAACCAGCAGAGAATTTATGACATTCTGTTCAGTTTCAAAACAGATTTCAGCTAATTAGACATGGATGCCTACATGGGTAGGTATCACCCCAACTACACCTAACACCTAGTACGGCACAGCGCAATACACTGCATCCAGACACAGAATACAATTTACAGTCACATTTCCATGAAAGTCTACTCAAATTTATCTATACAAGTCTAGATCTTTCATCACAACCTTAAGGTTTGCAAAGACTGGAACTAATTTTTAAAAACCTATTTTCCGTGGGAAAACTGAAAGAAGGGGAATTAAAGGGAAAAGGGAGTGAGAGGAAATTAAATAAGATTACAGGAAGAAAAATGCCCTCAAAAATGGAGCCTCACAGGACAGGTACAGAAAGTGCTGAACACTGTTCACCTAAGACAAAAGAGGAACTGCAAAGAAACCATGAAAAAGTCCATCCTTAACAGCCCTTTTTAGCTGTTCATGTAAAAAGTGAATATAGTGTGACCCATTTAAATTGTGCTAAAGAGGGGAAAACATTTAAAGCTCAAATTACCTGTGAAAGATACAGACGGTAAGGCAGACAGATTTAGAACTGACTGACTGTTGACCAGAAATAGAGCATCTGCTGCTACTATTATCCAAATTTGCAGTCTGTATTTTTAATGCTTAGCAACTTTTTAACTTACCTTTTTTTTTCCTTCCTGCTGTTGCAAGCTTAATAAGAGATGGAAAAGTTAAAGAGGATTAATTTTCTTTGAATTACATTCAGATGAGAAGTCACAGCAGTGTCAGTTTCTCACATCTTGCAAGATATTTACCCTCCTGGAGTTTGGGGTTTGTTTTTTCCCCTCCTTCTTAAGAGAAGTCTTGGAAATATCCATTGTGCTGACTATTTAAATTAGAATGCTTTTTTCATAACCATCATTATGCACCTGTCTTCTGTGCTTTACCTAATATATGAGGTTTTTTTCTGATTTTATTCTCTTCCTAGGCTTCTTGAGTCTTCTTGAAGGGAAGCCTTTTCTACTATGCATGAAACGTCTAGATGATTACATCAAGTACTCCAGCCTACTTCCAAATGAAAAAGTATCAGGCTTTAACAGTTCTACAGTGTTGTCCTCTGATAGACTGAAGGAGGAATTGGCTTATCAGCCAAAATACTTTGTTCAAAAAAACTTTAGTCACTTCCTACTGGTATTTGGCCTAACTTCAATTAAAGTGCAAGGCCATGGCCATTGTGTTTAAGAGCTAACTGGTCATTTTGAGCAACTTGAGAGTACCCAGGTGGATTTTCACCTTCAGAGAATACTGAAAAGACAGCCTTGTCAAACCTCGCTCTACAAGGGCTTTCAAGCTGGACACCCAAAAACTGGAAGTGTCTGGTAGTCACACAACATTCTAAAAGCCAAAAATCAATGTTGGTTTAACAATTTTCAGGTCCATTTGGGGGTTGGATGAGGAGCACAAATTGACACTGTTTCCATGACAGATGCACTTTAAATTAAGTTGATTTACAATGTTTTTATGTACAAGTGCACATTTCCTTAGCATGCAAAAATTGATTTTTTTAATATTTAAGAACCATGATTTTGAGATACATCTTCATAAACAGGATAAATAAAACACTTCCTATTACTTATATTTTCCTACTGGTGCTTTCATTGTACATAATCACAAAACTGTATCAGATAAACTGTAGAGGAATGAAGCTGGGTTAATTATCATTGATAATATACAGCTGTGGGTTGGCTTCAGGGGCAGCAGGTTGGCTGATGTAGACAAGGTGCAGCTGTGGCTGGTTCTGTTAAGTGGTTGGGCAGCCAAGGAAGAGGGAGGAGAGACTAGGAGAAGGCAGCAGAGGGACTAGCATGAATAGTATGTTGGTATGTGGTGGTAAAAGACCTTGTTGCAGCTGGCTGGCTAGTTTGGAGAGTGCTGTGACAATAAACCAGACTTTAATTTTATCTATGCTAAATATTACTGCTTATCAACAAAGAAGTAAAACAAGAAAAAAATACATCAAGTATTCTACATTTGCCACCAATTTCACTCTCAGCAGGAACAATTTCTATTGGCATTCAGAAAGCATTAACTATGCCACATAACTTCAGAAAGGAGCAATCCAAAATTAACTGTATTCCAGTTCATTCCGATGGTTTGTCAGCTTTTTCTTTTCTTTAAGCATCCGCTCAGGAATGCAATAATGAGACTGAGCTATTATACCCAAGACTGAACATGACTTCTATGTAAATAAGATATACAGTTTATTGAATTATTTGTGTGTTACCCCATATTTTTAAAGTGTCAATGAATCCTTATAACATGAGCCAACATTTAAAAGACTATAAAATCAAATGTATGGCATAGAAAATAAATGTTCTCACAACCATTTAGTACTTGTGCTACAACAGTATCCATCAAAAAAAAAAAAAGAGGTCCCACTGTGCTGGGCACTGTATGCATAGTATGAAAGTCCTCTATTTAAAAACAGAGTAATCCACACCAAGAGAGTGAGTGAGTGATTGTGGCACTGATTAAAGACATGAAGGACAAAATTAGAAACTTAAGACAGTGTTCCTCATGTAAACCAGATAGATCTGCATACAGGAATGAAGATTTGAGGTGGGAAGAGTAGCATGTCTAGGTTCAGAAACTGCTTAAGCTTCCTGTTTGTTAATTAATTTTTCGCATTATCATAGAAACAACCTTTCTATGTATATCTAGAGGGAGAAGAGGGGGATGCAGGGTGGTTTGAATGATGACAAATGCATGCTTTCTTACACAGAGACACCTGAATAAACTATTCATGATTTTGAGGCATGATGCCATTCCTGTATCAAAACAACACTTTTCTACATCTATTTGCTAAACAAGTTTGTAAACATCACCCTAACTGTATCAATGCAAATTAATACAATGCTAAATATTTTTAAATCCTATTTGAAATGAAGTGTTGAAATGCTGAACACATCAAAAAGCAAATATACATCCACAAAGAGGTTAAAGATGCCTTTTTGTTTACTTTAGTGTAGTCAATGCCAAGTTGATATCAGTTATGCAGCTGGGATAAGAGACAATTGCTGTCTCTCAGTTCAAGTCTCTCAGTCTTGTAAGGCAAAGCTGATAAATAATCGATCTTTTGGGGCCATACCTATATGTGAGAGAGATATATTAATCCTTTAATTTCATCAGGCCTCTTCTTGCAGCTCACCTCTGTTCATAGATTTGGTCTTGTGCTTGCAGCTATAGATTTTGTCACTTTGAGATATTGTTCCCTGAGTAGCTCTGCCACAGAGACCCATTGTGGACTCTACCCTGCTTACAGAGATATCTGCTCACAGTTAACAATACATGCATATAAATCTTATCAGTTTGGTAACCAAACTGAGAAATAATAAAAATCAGTTAAGATAAATCCAAAATGAGATTTTTTTTTCCTCCTGAAACCCAGTTATTTTTGAGACTGAAAATTAAATTCTTGTAAAATATGCAAAGATCCAACTTCATATTATCCTACATGCTCCAAAAGAACATTCCAGTATAGCTCCTTTAGACTATCCTGCAGTAAACAATTTTTTCAAAACCTATCAAAGCTCTGGAGATATCTATAAATATTCTTCTGAATAAAGAATCTGAGTATCTTACCACCCGTGTGAGTGATATAACCATTCTATTATGGCCATTCTCGCATGCTTTCACTCTGTTCTGCAAGTAATTTTCTAGTTTCAAGTGAAATAGCATCAACAGGAGAGCCAAGCGCAATCTCTAGTTTTCAAGTAGAATTACTCTCCTAAACACCTCCTCTTGATCTGAGCCCAAAAAGCAAAAACCCTACAGGAACCATCCTCAAGGAGCTTACCATCTCATTAAGAACACTGTCCATAAAACAGGCCGCAGTCTTAGGCCAGAGGGCACAGATCAGATAACAGCAATCATTCTACTTTCCTTGCCAGGAGTTAAACCATAACACAAGCAGTAACAGTACAACACTGAACAACAGATTACACCTGTAAAATAAAGCCTTGGTCCTGCTTGCTAGTGAAAGCAAAATTCCAAGCCATGGAAAACCCCTGACAAAGATACAAGCCACTCTGTAACATAAATCATTCAGTAGGTTTCTGGTAAAGAGTTACCTGAAGTCGATGACTGTGTTCCTCACCATACTGACTTCAGCCTTACATCTCTTTCCTGTATTGTTGAGATAGCTGTACTAACAAACCCTGGCAAAACTTTTTTGTACTGGTTTGGATATTCTTCATTATCAGGGTCAGACAAATACAGCATGGCAATAGCTAACATCTGAATGCTGGAAACATTTCAGAGTTATAAAATGAATGTCTATGTTATGCTTAATTAATATTTTACACTTTAATAAATGTCTGTGTTATATCTTGACTACTATTGCTGATTTTTATAATAGGCTTTTAAATTGCTATTTTAAAATATTTTATTTTATTTTATGAGTTGCTTTCCTTGTTCCTTTGCCTTGTACCATATGCTTGAAGGACATGACAACTAACCTCTCCAAAAATACTGAATAGCCATGAGAAAAAAATTATACTTCTTCAAAAAAAACTTAATTAAATACTTTAAAGGAAATTTGTAATTTTCACTGTATTGCCATTCAAGCGAGCATTTTTTATATGTAGCAATTTCTGTTTCTGAGTTTGACTGATCTGAAGATTTATACAGAACTCACCAGCTCAAAGAAAACACAATAGAAGACATCTAGTTTCCCCTGTTTTCCTGTCAGAAATATGTTTAAATGAACATTTGCTCAGGCTCTCACAACAGGCCAAATCTAACACTACCCTTCAGTTTATATATCCTGGGCTGGTGGAAGATACTTTTTATTTTCTCATCTGTGATCAGAACATTTCTTTATATCTCCAAAGTATATTATCCTTTCAATAATCATTTCACTATTTTTTTTTAATTTGTACATTTCTTTATTGTGATCAGACATCATGTCTCCTTTAATTTTACTTTGAAAATCAGTTAAATGGCAAGAATTCACCCATGAATTCATGTCACTCCCACTGAAGAGTCATATAAATAGTAACACATTTACTGAAAAGCTATCCTCCTCTCTCTTTGAATCCACATACCATCAGTCAGGCATCTCATTGATTAGTCTACAAAGAATCCTTAATTATCAACAAGAAATTTCAGGTGTTCAATTAGCCACCAGATGGAGCCCACATTGTCTCAAAATGCAACAGAAGCATATGGCCATTAACCATGAAAAATGTGTACAAATTTTGTAAAGCAGCTACAGAACACATCCTGTAAATCAAGCCAGGCTCCATATGCAAATAGACATTCACAGGATTTAAATTACATTCACCATATGTTTTTAACCTGCTAAAAACCAAAGCCTGTGGTTTCATCTGTACAATTCTCTAGCAATAAAACACCTACTGACATTATATTCTTGCAATATAAAGTTTTGTAGAAAATGTACAGGAATAAAAATGTCACTTCACCAATGTTAGAACAGATTATGTTACTCCATTTTAAACAGTTTTCTTCAATAAATTACCAATGTTTTATTTATTGGTAGGGGTATTTGTTTCTTTTTAAAAGAAAATTATTTAGATGCTTAGATGATGTCCAAATTCCGGTGTTTCCATCAGGCATATAAAATATTTTGCATGGACACACAGCAAAGTGAGTACAGGTAGTCAATATTATCTTACACAATAGGAAAAGTGAGGCAAACAGGAAAAAAATTTCTTCCCACATACTGCAAATCTAATACAAGACTGGGATTATCACTCAGGAAACCTTGAGCCAGAGCTAGTGAGATTTATTAGCATGGTAATCGTGTTACCTCAGGAATGAGAGACTAAAACTAAGAGGAGGACCAAAAAAGCCAAGAGTTAAGAGATTGGGCTTGCTGCTGCCATCACTACTAAAGAGGGATGAGGTGAACTGGGAGCAGCAGCAGCCACACATGGGTCTAAAAGTTCCCTGAGAAATGAAATGAATCTGCAGGTCCTGAGGGAAATGGTGGATGCAGTGGCTAACCTAATGTACATCATATTTGAGAACTTGTGGCAGCCTGGTGAAGTTCCCACAGACTGGAAAAAAAGTGGAAATATAACTCCCATTTTTAAAAGGGAAATAAGGAAGACTTGGGAACTACGGGTTGGTCAGCCTCACCTCGGTGCCTGGCAAGATCATGGAGCAGATCCTCCTGTAAACTATGCTAAGGCACATGGAAAATAAGGAAGTGGTTGGTAACAGCCAGCATGGCTTCACTAAGGGCAAGTCCTGCCTGAAAAACGTGGTGGCCTTGTATGACAGGGTCACATCATTAACCGATGAAGGAAGAACAACTGACATCATCCAGCAGGACTTGTACAAAGCATTTGATACTGTCCCACACAACATCCTTGTCTCTAAACAGAAGACATGGATTTAACAGGTGGATTACTCAGTGGATAAGGAAGTAGTTGGATAGTCACACTCAGTGTTGTCATCAATGGCTTAATGTCCAAGTGGAGACCAGTGATGAATGGTGTTCTTCAGGGGTCCCGACTGAGACTGGTGCTGTTCAACATCTTTGTCAGCAACATGGACCCTGCAACCGATGCACTCTCAGCAAATATTCTAACAACACCAAGCTGAGAGGCATGGTCAACATGCTGGAGGGTAGAGATGCCATTCAGAGGGCCCCTGACAGGCCTGAGAAGCAGGCCTTTGTGAAACTCATGAATTTCAACAAGGCCAAGTGCAAGGTCCTGCATGTGGGTCAGAGTAGCCCCCAGCATCAATACAGGCTCAGTGGAAAATGGATTGAGAGCAGCCGTGACGAGAAGAACTTGGGGTGTTGGTGGATGAAAATCTCAACATGGCCCAGCAATGTGCCTTTGCAGCCCAGAAAGACAACCATGTCCTCGGCTGCATGGCCAGCAAGTTGAGGGAGGTGATTCTGCCCTACTCCACTCCCGTGAGACCCTACCTGGAGCGCTGAGTCCAGCTCTAGGGCCTCCAACATAAGAAGGACATGGACCTGTTGGAGTGAGTCCAGAGGAGGGCCACAAAGATGATCAGGGGGCTGGAGCAGCTCTCCTATGAAGACAGGCTGAGAGAGTTGGGGTTTTTCGGCCTGGAGAAGGCTCCAGGGAGACCTTATTGCAGCTTTCTAGTACCTCAAGGGGGCCTACGAGATGGCTGGAGAGGGATTTTTACAAGGGCAGGTAGTGACAGGACAAGAGGGAATGGTTTTAAGCTGGAAGAGAATACATTTAGATTAGCTATTAGGAAGAAATGCTTTCCTATGAGGGTGGTGAGGCACAGGAACAGGTTACCCAGAGAAGCTGAGGTTGCTCCATCCCTGGCAGTGTTCAAGGCCAGGCTGGATGGGGCTTTGAGCAACCTGGTCTAGTGGAAGGTGTCCCTGCCCATGGCAGGGGGGTTGGAACTGGATGATCTTTTAGGTCCCTTCCAACCCAGACCATAATTCTACAATTCTATGAAATGATCACTTGTCTACCATCCTTACGCTTTTCCCAGAGGCAGCACTAACAGGCAGCTTGATTCTCCTGGGCCTAGTGGAGAGAACAGGCGTTCCGCTGCCACCACCACCAAGCAGCCTGTTGCCGAGCCCCTTACACACGTTGAGTCAAGACCTCCGCTGGCTCTAGCTTAGCCAGCCCTGTGGCGGCTCCACTTGAGTACACTTGGACATCTTTAGCAAGTAAGCATGAAGGCAGAAGTTAAGTAGTACCACCTATTGCCTGATTTGACATTTCCTGCTTTAGGAACTAGAGCTAAGAGTGAACACAGCAATTCCTCTCTTGACTGTAAAAGCAACAGTAAAATGTATAACTTTTGCACAGGGGTTAGAACTGCAGTTCACTTACCAACAATTCAATTCCTTGTGGACAGACCTGGCTAAGCGCATCCTAGACAAGAACTAGTTAATATTTCAAAAAATCACATCTTTCACTTTCCAAAACGCAGAACAATTAGTCACCAGTCTCAAACAAAAAAAAAAGAAGAGGAGAAAATAAAAAGAAGAATCTTGCAGCCAGGTTCTGCCTTTTGTTTCTCATATACAATCCTCTGAGAATTAAAGACTTTATACAGAAGGGGCAGAGTGGAATTAATTCTGAGTTTATCTGCAAAGGGAGAAGGTTTTTTCTCCATGTTGGAGCTTTAAGTATTTCTTTTCCTGCTGAGCACTCTGCAATGTTCTTTTTCACGGCTATGAAAAAATAACACAAAAAATGTCACTGATGTCCAGTTTCTGTAATCATACAGCCAAGTAGTTTAATTCAAAACACAAAATAGGGAGAAAAAGTGATTTTTTTTCTTATTTTTAGCAATTATGCAATTGTAATTTCATTTTGTTTTTTCTCCCTGTCCCCTAACTCCCACTGTGAGAGTGAATACTGTTGGGTAAACTGCAAGAGTAAACTGAGACCCCATGCTGCAAAAAGCTGAATTTAAGTTTTTGCTTTTCCATCCTCTGATGGACACTTTATGGCTTCACTTATAGTGAATTAGAGAACTGCAGCATTTCCTAGGGTTTTATTTTTACTTGTTAGAGAGATATGTTTAAAAATCTTATGCTGTTACTTTTATTAAAACATTAGCAATTTTATAATTTTTATGCTCCTGTAAAGAATACTGTTAGGACACAAATAAGTTGGAGAGGAAAGCATAAGTTTTAATGATATTTGATCCTAAAAAATGGAAAATATTTAAAAAAATTAATCAAATCATCTTACAAAGAGTGTGCCCACAGTTACTATAGTTGGGGCAAAAATAATCCAATGTAATTTGGTTAGAAAATATTGATTTATCATCTAAATCAGGAAATCTTTTTCAGTCCACAATAAAAGTTCTCATGAAAGCCTTAAGATATATGCGCATACGTTAAAGCCAGTAGCATCAGTTCATGGGAATGACGCGTGACCTTATTTTGGAGCAAGGAAGCAAATTGGGGTCTTCTATATTCCAAGCACACTTGGCCAAGACACAGGTGCCTGACTCTCGGAGGAGAGGTGACCAGTGGCTGGTGAATCAACTACATTACTGCAGTATCACTACTCATTCTCTGCTAGCTTTGTGCTTCTCCAGTTAGCTACTGAAGAAGACATGAAGTACCAACCCTGTTTTGGACCATACAATTCTATGTCCTATGCTCTCTTTAGACTACAGGAAGCAATCGCATGTCTATTTAAAACAATATGCATCCCTTTCACTTTTCTTAATTCATAACTGTGTCTCCAGATACTGTTAACAGCAGTATGACTTTAAACAGATTTTACGGCCAAATAACATTAAAGTGTGGCAATTAGTGCCTTTTAAGACTTGCCGTCTGATTTGTGAAACAGGATTTTAAATAATGAGCCATCTGTTGCTCTCAGTTCTAATTGTTGCACTAATTTTGTGTTTGTAATGGTGATCCTAATTTAGATCACACTTTATCACCAGGAAATAAAAGACATGATTTGTTTTCATAATTTTACTGAGATACTTTGAATATTTTCATCTGTTCTAGCGTAGAAACAAAGATCAGTTTCTGCTGAAATGAAAGTGTACTTCTGTACTTGGAAGGAGTCTGTTCACAGCAGAAGCAAAGCAAACCAATGTCAACAACCCAATACATCTTTGGACCTCCATTTCTAGAGAACACTTTTCTACCATTTGTGTCAAGCAGACACTGTGCTTGTAAAGACACAAAAAACCACTAATCTGTAACATATAGGCAAAATTATCTATAGATATTACAGACTCCATGCCATGCCAAAATCTGTATTATGTCAAAAAATGGCCAGAGAACTCTTCCTGGGTTAAGAAAATCCTTCAACATAAAGCAAACGAGGGAGATGCTCTCCACCATCTTTGTTTCATGGTAGTGAGAATAAATCAGAGGACACAGCTGGTCACAGATGAAAAGCCTCTTCATGAAAATATTCTGCAAGCTCGTCCTGTTTGGAAAGGTACAGTTTGGCCTATTTGATGAAGATCTCTTTGTCAGGAACGCAACCCAGACTGATCTGAAATTAGACACAGCCCTAAGTCAAAGTCCATAAGAATCAGACCATGGTAATCTCTGCACAGTTTTAGAGAAAAACATTATGCTAAGACGAGAGTCAGAAATCCTAAAAGAACAGATAGTTTTAAGTGTAGAACACTGCTGCAAACTTCCTCTTAGATGTCATGACAGTTAATGCATCCCAGAAAGAGGCTGTATTGGCTGGCAAATATACTTTATCATAAACAGCTATGTATCTGCTTACTAAAAATCTCCACTTAAACACCTTTGCTATACCCCTGCTCCTATAATGCCATGACAGAAATTGAAGGCATAAGAGCATAACAACCATTCTCATGGTTTAACCCCATCTGGTAACTAAGCACCATGTATCTAGTTGCTCACTCCCTCGTGGTGGGATAGGGGAGAGAATCGCAGTGAGAAAAGTCACAGGATGAGATACAGACAGTTTAATAGGTAAAGCAAAAGCCGTGCACACAAGCAAAGCAAAACAAGGAATTCATTCACCACTTCCCACGGGCAGGCAGGTGTTCAGCCATCCCCAGGAAGGCAGGGCTCCAGCACGTATAACAGTTACTTGGGAAGGCAAACACCATAACGACAAATGTCCTCTCTTCTTCTTCCCCCAGCTTTACATGCGGAGCATGACGCCATACGGTACAGAACGTCCCTTTGGTCAGCTGGGGTCTGATGTCCCAGCTGTGCCACCTCCCAGCTCCTTGTGCCCACCCACCCACCCACCCCCGCCTCCAGCCTGCTCACTGCTGGGTGGGGGTGAGGGGCAGAAAAGGCCTTGGCTTTATGTAAGCACCACTCAGCAATAATTAAAACATCTCTGTATTATCACTGTTTCCAGCAGAAATCGAAAACACAGCCCCATAGTAGCTACTATAAAGAAAATTAACTCTATCCCAGCCAAAACCAGCACACCAACCTAAAGCCATTTAGCAATTTAAAACTCGAGCTTAACTGTTTGACAGCATCAAGGATACATACGTTGTGCTTAGATAAAATATATTTTACATTCCAATACTGAGATCTCGAGATAAACTTTATTAAAATGAAGAGGCATTTGACCTTTGCTTCAAGCTATGAAAAAAATAATAATTAATTCAGCCACAAAACTGAAATGAGAATGACAGCATGGACCTTACTGCAATTTAAAACTGTCCCCATCTGAAGTCAGAGCAGAGGAATATGAAGAAGGCTTAAGCTTTTTCCAGATTTTTATTCTTAATGTCTCCCTTCATAAGCTTGCTACACAGCTTTCCTCAATATATTCCATGAGCAGGAAATTCAATTTTCAGTAAAACACATATTATCCATGCAAAAATCAGGAGATAATGAAAATACTGAAATTTATTAGTAAATTAAATAACCCCATGAATACTGCAGCAGATAATAAAGGAGATCATGTTCAAAGTGATGACCACATTCAAATAAATAAAGAGCTGTTCTTTTTTCCTAGCTGGATAAGATAGCTCAGCTAAAATACATCTCATGCTTTTGCAAAACTCTCTGAAAATTGTTTCTACTGAGAAAGATTGTCCTGTTTGATCATGTGAAATAGCCTGAGCCAATCAAAAACCACCAAAATTTACTAAGCAACTTTCATATAAATTGCCAGCTTTACCTTTCAAGCTGAACTTTAGTTTCACCATAAAAAGTTATAATTTACTCGTGCTGAGAGGTATTTCAATAAGCACAGGGAAACCTCAGAAGGTTTCTGAGGTACACTCTGTGGTAACGATTGGTAAATGCTGAGTTTGAATGGTAGCTCTGAAGGCTCAAGCTTAAAATACAGCCTGAACAGCAGCGTTACAGGCAAAAGGCAGCAAGGAGAGAAGAAAACAAGCTCTGTGAGGAGTTGGGTTGAGGATTTTTTCCCTTTCTGCTCTTTCTAATAAGGTTAAATTCAGTCAAAGTTCAAATCCAAAGCAGGAATGATGTATAAGCTTTGACTGTTTATTCAAACATCTGAAATAACTAAAATAATTAACTTTTTTTGCTTTATTCATAGTTACAGACAAAATAAATCATTGAATTTTCTTTTCTTTTTTTTTTTTAGCTTTCTAGGACTGAAGGGAGAGAAGGTGATAATCATTTTTTGTTCCTCATTTTTTAAGTCTATTTATGGGATTTAAACAATTACGGTGGTGGGGTGTCTATGTTGAAGTATAGAGCAAAACACACTTGTCTATACTTTGCCTCAGGATCCAAATAAAATGTAATTACTATATAGTCTTTGTGCCTCTCTTAACACTACTTTTAGCTTCATCTTTTACTCTTCTTATTTGTCAGACAAGTACAAAGTTCAGGGGAAAAAAACAGGGTTCTATCATACCTGATTTTTTTTTTTTTTTTTTTTTTTTTTTTATTGTACCAAAGCCCCCTACAGTGTATTCCCAATTTTTTGAGGGGAAAAAAACAACAAAAAAAAACCTCCACAAAACCCCAAGAAAACAAAACAAAACAAAAAAAACAACAAACAAACAAAGATACCGTAACTTGGATATGAAATACAACAATAAACTTGATCAGAGATAAAGAATAAAACAAGTATGAAAAACTCCAATGATCACAACTGAATGCTTCATGTCCTCACCACTTCTTTTATAATAGCTTTTCCACACACAGACACTAGTGTGCCCCAGCTGGCAGGCTACATCCACTTTTTATACTGCCCAGCAGCTCCAAAGGAGACCCGGAGGAAGCAACAAACATTTTGCATTGCAGTGACTGAAATCACAGTTGTGAGGCATTGGTCCTTCTGCAAGTACTGAAGCCACACACACTAAAGCTACCCTAGTAGCCATACTTTGTGTAGATGCTTGGGAGATATTCTGATGATGGTGGCTAGAGATGTAATGAGACAGAAATGTATTTATTTTACGAAGCAATTTTGAAACTGTTTGATAAAAATCAGTGTATAATCTCATTGCTTTACAGTGATATATATGCAGTGAAAAATAACTTTATTAAGAATCAAATCCTCTCTGCTTTACCCACATGATCCAAACTACACAATAAACATTTCTTTTTTTCTTATTACAAATTTTAAGTAGACATACTCATCCCTTTGGCTGTACACCTTTGAGAAGAAATGAATGTTAGTGCTTTTAACAAAGCAGCAAGGGCAATGTTCGCAGCATAAGACCGAAAACATCCACGTAATTTCCATCCCACCCAGAACCATAGAATCATGTATGTTGGAACACACCTTTAATATCATCAAGTCCAACCATTAATCCAGGACTGCCAAGTCCACTACTAACCCATGTCCCACTTCAAACATCCTACTTCCAGAGGGGTGAAGGGGGGGAGTAGCTGCCACCCACCCATCCCCAGTGCACTCCCAAGCACCATATGTCTGCTGAAATCAACAGAAGAAGGCAGTTTGAAGGCTAGTGCTTGACAGTCTCAAGGAACAGAGCATTCCCTTTTTGCCCCCAAAGACCGGCACTAAGTTGAATTTGCACTGCAGTTTCCGCAGGGCTCATGGCAAGAGGACAGGTGCACCGCAATGTTTTCAGTACCGACAAATTCAGAGTGAGGTCTCCATGGCAGAATGGCTGTGGGGTGCTTTAAACATTTGCTGTCCAAAGCTGTTACTGCTCTGGCATTTTCTGCTGCAAGCAAGCATTACTTCCAAGAACACTTTTCCTCTTATGCCTCTCCTTAATGTTTTAAGTTGATATGCTCTGGTACGAAATACTCAGTTCCAGGACTGTATGCATTTATAAAGTCCTGTCAAACACTGAATTTTCTGATGGTCCTCAAAGCAAATCCATCTCCCTTGGGAGAGCGTTATATTGGTTGAAGCACTGCAAAAAGTCGAGAAAATACTCACTTTGATGAAAGATTAAATGTGAAAAATACTTCAGTGCTAGGTAGTGTTATAAACAATACATCTTTCAACAGTACAAATAACCAGCAGTACACACACATCAGATTTTACCTTTTTTCTTCTCCCATTATCTTGACTTCTACAGCAAACAGGTCATCTTTGACCAATTTTTCATTCTGGGCATACATAAAGACTAAAACTACCCAACTTCGGGGTTCATAAATTTACAGGAATGATATACAAATAAAGACCATATCCTGAGGATTTCATACTGATGAATTTTAAAGCACAAAGATTTTCTTTCATGATACACTTCTTTTCTAGCTACATTTTTATGAACAGCTGGGTGTTGAAAATATTTCTGTACTTATTAAAGTGATAAAGTGGCTGTTATGCTTATTAAATATCTTTTATTTAACACACCAAATGTATCTCATTGTTGAAAGCATAAGCATTTACTCATATTGAAGAAGTAAACTGTATCCATAATTTCATGCTAAGATTTTCAAATCATAAATCAGTGTGAATAAAGCTACATATTGTCAGCTATTCCAAAGTCACTGAATGGTACAGTTGAAAATATCTTTGAAGGAAGTCATAAAAGATACCATTTTTGCATTTCTGTTTGAAAATGGATTTCTCATACAGTTTCATAAGTATTATGGGGCTGTGCAGAATTATCTGAAGCAGCACAGGCTTGGAAAATAGAAAGTACCCTACCAATATTGGCATGCACTGAAGAGGTAATGCTTATAAATGAATGATTACCTGGGGAGTACCAATAGGTGAAGATTTCTAAATAACTGAACAAATGGATTCAGTGGGATCAATTAAATGCAAGAATTCATCTTTCTCAGAAAGATTATTTTCTTTACTTCATTTTCTCCATTTTTTCTTTGCATATAAACAAAAAGCACTCTTTTCTGCTAGAAATACTTATTTGTCTTCTCCACTGCAGCCAGGTAAGAACCAATGGGACTCTACCACACTGAAGGGTGAATACTAAAATACTGTGCCCTCTAGTGAGACTACCAGCTTCTCCAGCTGCTGTGGTGATGCCTTATCAGGAATACTGCACCACACAACCAGAGAATCCTGTAGTCTGAATGCAGACTAGAGGAGTACAAATCTCTGAATAAAGCTTGCTATCAACTGTAAGAGAAGCATCACAAGCTATTCCACAAAATCAGCTACAAGAGGCAAGAGATACAAAGGCTAGCAGGAAAAGTATTTCACAAATACATCAGTAGAAAGCAGGAAATGAATCAAGAAGGGAATGTAATTGACAGACAACACCAAGAATGTGAAACTTATTTATTACTCAATACCAGCTTTAGCAACCACTGTATATCTGTTAAAGATCAAATTTGCTGACAACTAGCATCATTAGTGGGCAAGACGCAGGTTGTGAAAGGGATAGAATTGGTTAGTGATTCTCAGCTGATCACAAAGTACTGATGAAATTCAGCCTACAACACTAAGACAGGAGTCAATATCAGTTTTACTTTTCAGAACTAGTGAGGGACAAGAGGGGTCCAGAAGATCAGAAAATTACTTGGGCTGCCCTTAAATGCAGCAACTGAAGGATACAGATCAAGTGGTGATAGGACAGATGAGTGGTGAGAATGATCAGTGATGCATAATGCATAACCTGTGAGAACAGACTGAAATAAATTGGAAATTTTGATTACAGAAGACTAAGCCCTCTTTAAAGACAAAACCTTAGCAGTGGTTTCAAATATGCAAGCATGAGAAATCAGAGTAGAGAAACTCTTCCATTAAACTGTAGGGAGGAAGGTATAAGCTTTTCAGTAGTAAGAAAAAGCTTTTCAGTAGTAAGGAAAATTATATATTGGAAGAGACTGTGGAATCTGAATGACTGGATATTTTCAGAAGGAAACTGGACAAATATCTGTCAATTAAACAGTTCATCCTGCCTTTGAGCAAGGTCTGTTCCAAGTCCTGTTTTCTGTGATAGAATGATTTGACTTCACTGATATCTTTCACAGGGGCAGGAAATTGATAGACAGAATTGAGGATGAACCTCATCTCTAGCTGGGCAAAAATTTCAGTGTGCAAAATCAGTTCACTTACAGTGGGGCACATGAGAACATGCACATCTCCCTGTCAATAAGATTGTCAAAGGGTCCTATTTCATCTTCTCAAGAGAAGGATGGAAGCTGCAGAAACAGGTTATGCACACCTGAACTCTCTATATGTTAGACACGAAGAAGCTTCTAGTTATAAGAAGCTACAAACAAAAGTTACAAAGTTTAAAAAATTACTCTACAAACCTATTACAAAGACAATGACTAAAAGTTTAATAAAGAGAGAGCATTTCTGGTAGCTGGTGAATCCTTCAGGTCGTATGACAAAGGTACTGTACTGTTCTCCTTATCAATACATTTGACACCGTTACCTAGTACTTGTAAGGCTCATCTCCTCTCAAAAATCAATACCAGCAGACAGCTTAGACTCAATGCAATAGCCTTTGTGGTGGTTCATTGATTCTTCTAGTCATACCATGTCACTGCTCTTCAGATGAAGTAGATATTTGCTCTCTCTCAATGCTTTGGAAAACATATCAGAAAATAAGCCACTTTCTCAACTTCCAAGCAAAAACAATGACACTCCCATTTCAAGTTGGAAACAATTTGCTTTTTAGGCGTTATTTTCTTGAGAAAATTGTAAAGAAAAAATACAATATGAAGTGACCTTCTTAAAATGACTGCTTGCAAAATATCAGCTAAAGCATGTTTCTAGTTCTTTTATGCAACTCTTGATGTCTCATATTCATGACAGAAATGTTACTGAATCTGATGATTTTCCGCTATGGATATTGCTTATGGGGTTAGAAAATTTGCTTTGAAAGTGTCTAGGCTGAGAAGCTGATATATTGTTTGCTTGTCAAACAGCTTGAAGAGCTAGACAATACCATTAGATGTGGTATTGAAATGATGAATGGATGGATGGATTATCCTCACCTGCTGTGTGTTGTTTGCTAAAGGCATTTTAGTAATACTTCCTGCTCCTTTCAGTTCTAAAAAATTGCCTCCAAAATGTGCAGTCATCTAAGTTCAAAACAAGACCCCCAACCCAGAAAAATAAAAATCACAGTAGTAAATGCACATACAAAGGTATACTGCACATTGCTTTGCTAGAAAATATTTCTAATTCAGTTCAAAGTCACCTCTAGAATAAGAGGTATATTCCTTTTTAAGGACCTGATGATCAGCCTCTAAATATTTAGACACTTTATGGCAGTCCATTGCTATTTCTAGCCTTTTCAGTTTCTTTTGCCTGCTTCCACTCTTCATTTCTTTTCCTGGACATAAGCAATTAACACTTTATGGTTTCCATTCAGATTTGGAGTAAAATATATTTTATTGTCCTGGTTTCTTAACCTTTGATATAATTTACTGTCTCTTACAAACTGTATTTTAATATCTGAATAGCTTCACAAGCGGAATTGCTCTTCTACTGTGTTTCATCTTTTGTCAACACCTTTTAAGTTTGTAATATTAGGTAGAGCAGAGGATGAATACTAACACTTAAATAAAAAAATAGTTAAAAATATCACTAAAGAAAATGACCACTATTATTTTTAACTGGGCCACAACGAAACTTGATTATCAACAGCTGTGAAGAAGTATATAGCAAAATCACTAAAAGCCCTATGTATTCCCTTACAACTCTCATTTTTCAGGAGTCCTGTACGACTTTACAATTACTTTGAGCTTTATCACAGTAGGGTAGACTATGGTTCATAGACATTTTGGTGAAGTTTCTCACAATAAACCTATGTATTTTAATCGCTTCATGAACATCCATCATCTTATCACTTTCTCAGTATTTCAGAAACTGCCCTCTATTACAGGGTTGAGAAATCAGCCAGGTGGATTTATCTTCACAACAGCATTTAGCATCATTTGTATATCTCCCAGGGTGAGAAAGTTTGGAAAGATGGGCAGAAGAAGAAAGGCTTATACAAGAAGTAAGGCTCATAGCACCTGTTTCTCTGTTCTTGCGTTCCTTTGCTATCACTTTAAAGTATACATTAAAGTACCATTAACTATCTGAGAGACAAATAAACTCAAGACAAAATTTGAGAGAGACTAGTATACTGTAACAACTTTGGAAGGGAAATCCTGGTCTTACCACTTTTTATTGCAGCCCTGGAAAACTATGTTTAAAATAGTCAACAGATCCAACATTCTACCAGGAGACCATGTTTCTGATTAAAAATCACAGTCCCTCCAACATTTAGGTTGAATCAGCATACTCCTATCATGGTATTTTTTCTCAGAGCTAGTTGTCTAACCTGGTATTTGCAGGAATTCTGGGGCAGGTCTCTCTAGAAGAAGATTCATCCCACACTAAAATAGATGTTGACAAAATACCTTCCTGAATTCGTTTAGAAGAATAATCACAAAATCATTTAGGTTGGAAAGGACCTCTTGAGAAAATCTAGTCCACCCTCCCAGCTCAAGCAGGATAAGCTACAGCAAGTTTACCCAAGATCACATGAGTTCAACATGTCTCACCTACACGTTTGTTTGCATCACATCCAGCAGCATTTTAGGACAGTTAGCACTGAGCAGCTTCGTATTAGTTTCACACCAAATGCCTCTGGGATCCCAAAACCAAATCTACCTTACAGCCTTAAGGCCTGGCCTACTCAAGAGTATGTTATTGCAGCCCTACAGAAGTCCAGGCCTTAAATACAGCACAGCTAAAGATCCACTCTTCACTTCCTCTGCTTTGTACAGTTCACCAAAATATACTTTGGCTAAAAGTTTAGTACTTTTCAAGCATCATCGGACAAGGAGGTGCAGGAACTTCTACAGAAGTTTTTAGATCAAAAATCTGAATCAGATTTGAGATGGAGGCTGAACCACTTCAAGTGACAGTGTGAGGTGGCTGTGGCTACAATGCTACTTAGTGACCAAGAACTCCCTTCAAACTCAGCCGTTCTTTTGTAATTGTATGCAAAACTGAACAGCATCAGTGAAAGTAACTAAATGACAAAATGTTCTCCCCTTCTAGAACAAACTGAACCATGATGGTCAGGAAAGGCTGGCTTGAATATTGTCTGGCAAAAGAACATGTGGAAGTTAATACAGGAAAGAATACAAACTCTATGACAACGTATAAATGAAAGAATGCACACACATCACCTGAATACCCAAGGTCTGTAAAAAGTCTTGGTGCACAAACCCTGGAGAATGGTCTGCCGTGAAAAATCTGAGTTCAGTTCCTTCATCCTCAGGCTGGACACCCAAAAAGGTATACAACATATCTTGCATGAATTTTGCCTTCCTATTATTTAGCATGTTAGACATCATCCTATTCAGCATACTGCCTGTTATGATTCATAGGCCATGGCATCTAACTGACTGCTACCTCACTTACCACCTAAGAAACCTGACCACCAGAGCTGCAGAGTCCATTTTACAAGCAAAGCACAACTTAAAGTTTACTAACAAAGTTCAGCATTTTTGAGTCTTGTCTTAACCTGTTTTCCACCACGCTGACTTCACCTTTCCCACAGAAATGAGAATTTGTAGTGGCAACATGGACACAATCTTTGTTAGTGAAGTGATATAGGTTCACTTATAGGTATGCCTAGATCACTCTAGTATTCCTTTTATTCCTGCATATCCTGCGGTATACTTGTAGTTATATGATTGAAAATAGACGCTGGCTTTGTGCAATTAACCAGAAAATACTTAGAGAAAAAAAAAGTTCCATGTACTAATTCTGAGCTTTCTCTTTGGCACTTAATGTAAATAACAGAAACCCACTTGACAAAAATATTTACACACTGCATGTGTTACCTCTCATCATTCCAAATCCTAGCACCAACATCCATCAAGCTGATCAAAGGCAGATCATTGATTTCCCTCTGGTTCTGTCTCTACATGCATGTTTCTGTGCAATATAAGCATGTCAGCACACATCTGAAAACAAGGGAGGTTTCTTTACATATGTATGTATTATTGCATAAAGTGGTTGTGACACACATTTATTGGTTCTTCCACAATTTATGCTGACTATATTTATATAGAATGGAAATCTCTGCTGGAAGACAGACCTCTGTCTTGATTCTATCCTTAGATCATGGGATCTCAGAGAATAAAAAACAGAAAAGATACAGTCATTCTTTTTCACAGTGCATCTTTTCCATGTTATATTCTTTAGGTCAAGACTAAACTCCAAATTGTAGCAAGGGAATTAGGAAAAAATACATTCTTATGGGTCTGATTAAGTATTTAATTGGACTATGTGCACCTCTAATTCCCTGGACAGAGCTCAAGAGACTATGAACTCCATAGAGAGCTAGTACATCAGGAAGATCAATGTTAACTAGAGCAAGATATATAAACTTTTTCCAAAGCATTAGACATATGATAAGGAATTCTATGAATAATTTTAAGAGGCTGGTATAGATAACTTGAGTCAGCGGAATTGAGTCCACTTTTTTAGTATTTCCATTAGTAAGAGAAATATTATTCTGAGGTACAGCAACATCAGACGGTAACTAAAATGCACAAGAAGAAATTAAGAAACATTTCCATCTTTTACCATGCTGTCATAAGAAGCTGAGTAGTTGTTTTCCTACTGTTGATGATTACTGTAAGAATTTCCTCATTGCAAATAAAGATTTTCTTGCCTTACAACAAATAACGAGATCACTAGAGTATTGCAGTTACTTTAAATATTTTTTCATTCAGAAATAAAAAGAGATTTTTGTAGAGTAGCATTATCTCAAGACACACTTAAGAAAATACTCTGAAAAATATATTTATATCAAAAATCCCTCTGGATATGAAATTGCCCTTTTCTTTAGAACATGAAGAACACGAAGAACACAGGAGAAGCAACTGCTAAAACAGAATATAAGTTCAAAAGATCTAAAATAAAATCTTATGTGTATATTTAACATCATGAGCAATTTAATGCCAGTTTAATGACATAAAATCCACTATGATATTATATTACAGAAAGTCCTTAGCAACAATCAAGATTCAAGCTACACATGATAGACCAAGAAAGTCACTAAACTTCCACAAAGGTTTGGAGTAGGATGAAAAAATGAGCAGAAAAATGGTTTACATGCAGTTTTGAGAATTTACACAAAGTAATGCAGTGAATGAGGAGCGGCATTAGGATATAGGACCATCCATTTCATAACCCATTTTATATACTTCATTAGCTATATATTTTTTCCTTCATTGTTCTGGGGCTCATGCATTCCTGACTCAACACAGGTATGTACATAAAGCAACTCTGTGTTGTGCTGACTTTGAATAATTGCAACATTGATGGGGTACCAAGGAACTACCAAAAAATGACAGTAGTTGATGGTCTCCCTTACAACAGTCTGTCTTGCCTTGTAAAGTTTATATGTTTAAAAAGTTTTTGGAGGGTAGGGTTCTTCTGGGAACAGTGTCTAAAAAAAAACAAACACAGCAGCACTGCTGTTGGCAGTAAAAAGCCAATTAGATTGAGAAGCAGACAATGGAAAGAACAATATTGATGCTGATTTTAAAAAACTTCTGCCTGATTCACCACCTTCCAGCAGCATAAAAAGTCATCATCCGAACCACTTTATACTGTATGCTGGGGTTTGGGTTTTTTTTTTTTAGTGTTTTGGGTTTTTTGGATCCATCCAAGCATTTGTTTTGGTTACAAGAAAATAAGCGTTTTCCTTCAGAGTTTGAAAAATTATGTCAAAGAGGCAGTTAGTTGGGTTATAATTCATTCTGAATGAAGTCACAACTTGAAGTACAAATTCAAGTATTTAAGCTGCAACCACATCAGTGTGATATATTGTTAGTGGCACTGATAACAGGATTTATAAGAGCGCTGCAGATCACCTCTATGGTATAAAGAAATGAAGATTTAAAATGGATATGCAATTCATCTGCTTGGTAGTTTTAACACTGTTGATTCTGATTCAGAGCTACGTAGCCAGTTTGGGGCTCTTAGATAAATTTTCAAGGTGTCCTGAGAAAAAGATGGCCTTCATTTTTATCCACTGCCATTTGGTATAGTCCAAAGTACATAGGTACTGATTACCAAAAGAAAGAATACATTTATTTTTACCGTAAAGTCCTCATAGTAGTCTTTCTATATGACACTACTGTTTAAAAAAATATTGTAAAAGTTACTGATTATTTTTTACATTCTACCCACATATTTATTTGTTTTATAATTTAATAAAAAATAAATTGACATTATTTATATATAATTATATATAAAATATAGTAAAAATATACCTTGAAGTTATTTATTTTTACACAAATATGAAAAAAGTGAGAGTATATGTTTTTATTATTTAATGCACTAATGGATTTCATTATTGCTGTGATCTAATCTCCATATATTTGTATTTGTCACTATCAGAACTGACAAGTCAAAATAACTTCATGTAAAAGACTTGTCATAACCTTTCTGATGATAACTTCTAGGAGAGGAGAAGGCCAAAGATTGGGACAGGAAAATTGACTTTAAATTAGAGTTGAAATATCACAAACAGAGTCTTCATTACCTAGCAGTTATAATTCTATTCCAAAACTGATTGCTGAAGAGACAAGCAGAGAACTTCTTAATTAAAATCTTATTGATGTAGTGTATCTACAGAGATAATTAAATAAAGTTTTGCATACAAAAACATATTTATCTTGCCAAGGAAATAATTGAGAAAAATTACTTGGTCACTAAGACTTGATGTGGATATTTTTGTCAATTGGCTTCTATTATCTGTGTTACATGCCAAAAAGCTGCAAAGACTGTAGATATTTATTTTTTTTAATAAACAATCAACAAAATACAGAATAGTAAAATAAAAGTGCCCCGCTCAATAAATTAGTTCAAGAAAGGCAAATTTAGTTGGACTGTGAAATGGCCTGAATAATTGACATTTCATGTGCTACTCACATTCATCAGCAGAAGCTGTACTATGTTTCCCTATTTTAAGCAATCGGTGAACTACTAAATGTACTTTCCTATTTTTAACAGACATTTCTCAAAAATTCCATGAAGACCTACTATTGCTGGAATGTACGTAAGCCTCACAAAAGAGCAACTCACCATTTATAAACATTGAGCACTGGCAATATTTGCACCATTACTTCAGAATTCTTTTTCATTACTAGCCAACAAAATGAAAAAGGAAAAAGATACATTGTGGAATTCATCTATCTTTCAATGGTTATTTTAAAGAACTAACCCAAGTACAGTATCAGGAAACACTGAAAACACATTCAGCTCTCAGAGTATTCAGGGCTTAATAGGAAACACAAGTTCAGCAGGAAACAGAATTTCTAACTACTGCCTGCTGACTGCATAAGTATCTCATTTTAATTAACACCAAGATGCAGCACATGGGAACATCTCAATACAGTCATTACCATTTTTTGCTCTGATGACAATCATACTCTAAGTTTAAATATTGGAGAATATTTCCTAACAACCCTATTATAATATCAAAGCTCCAGAAATGTAACCAAATGGAGACTGGAAGAAAAGTTTATTCTTCTATTTTAAAAAGGTAGGGATGCAATGGATGCTACATCAAGTAGTCTTTAAAGCACTGACATTCTGCTTCAATACTGTGACAAAGTATTTGGATATGTAGATAACTTAGTATGAATTTTACTGGACTTTTTCTAATATAGTCAAGGAGAAATCAAATACATTTCCTCTTTCATGGATTTTGATTATTTTAAAAAAGTTAATAGTTTGCTGTATTAAAAAAAACACACATGAATTTATTGGTGCAAAGCAATTCACTCAATTTACAGATGGTAAGTTCATTATCAAATAATTTTCAAGGCTTTGGAAATAAATGTCTGTCTTGAGAGCTGATTAGAGATGCTAGCAAAATAATTTTCCTAGAAATTTTTCTGTCTGGAGCGTATTTTGAAAGCCTGTTGTATCCAGAATAAAGCAGCATACAATGTGATAGATGAGATGTGTAGCCAGGGGTCCCCGCAGACTATGTAAGAGCAACCTAATTGCAGTTTCCCACATTCACTCATGATAGGGGTGAAAAAGTAGTTATATGAAATCCGAAATCCTTAAATATCCATTGGAGCCATGACTGACAATCAGTCCAAGTTTTTGAAGTAAACAGTCACACTGCTTGCCTACTACATATTTAAGTGTTCAACACATAGTTAGAAATCACCAACAAAAGCAGCTAAGATCACATACTCCCTCCAAATCCTTTATTTTGCAATTATTAGAACTGTCACAGAAAGAAACAATGAATAAAAAAAATATTCTACCTCAGTGCCACAAACAAAAATAAGTCTATATTGAGATATATACTTATAACAAAGTAAAGACTTACTGACATCAATAGAACAACATTTTTTCAAAATTAAGATGATTTCAATGTTCTCAATAAATATATATATGTATACATATAATCCTTCATCTGCAATCTGGAGATGAGCAAAATATATGCAAAAATAAAACAAAACTAGGCAAATATCTGAGGAAAACCCCACTACATCACAAACACAAGAAAGTATGTAATACTGACATAAAAGCTGCAGAAAACCAGAATGATGAAATTACTCATACAAATTATTACTGGGCAGAAATATGAAGAGGCTCCATTTAAAACCACCTGAACATGAAAGATGAGAAGCAGGATGGAGGAAATCACACGTGATCAAGGTAATATTTTCACAACCCTCAACTATAAACTTTGTTCATCTTTTAAAATGACTATCGTCAAAGGAAAATATTGCAAAAGGTGAACACAGAAAGGACACAGACTGCTTAATATTTATACTATATAAGTACAAAAATACAGATGATGCTCATCCCAGAGCACACCTGACCCTGAACTGATTTAAGCAGAGAAAATCACATATGTGTCTGGAGCCATTAAACACACGCTAAACTGTAATAGCTTTTGTAAGTACAAAATTCTATTTCATGTGGTACAACAACAAACCTTGGTTTTCCAGGAAAAATAATGCATTCATTCTACTCTTCCTAACTTTTGGAGACTCAAAATCAATTCACCTAAGGCTTTAAGACTAAAAGTAAATAAGACTCCAAGAAGTTGGAGTATTCCCTGGGCGGGGGTGAGGGGTGGGGAAGTGCTGTGTTAATAGACTTTGTTTACTTTCACAAATTTCTTCAACAAACATTCAAGCCAAACAGCTATGAGATGGTTGTACCTGAAGACACAACTTGTAAATAAACTGTTCCAAGTTTTTCCAAAGATATGATGAAATTTGGTTGGCTTAGCTTGATGAAGAAAGATCATTATTAACCGCTCTATATACCCCTGGTTTAGGAGGTGATATCTTTTGCATTTTTCCAACCATTTCAAAACAAAGTGGATGTGCCCTGTGCTGTACACCATGATATTGCAGCAGCATGAAGTGATACGGCGATGTTTCTAATCATATTTCTCTGTGGGGATTCTGATCCGGATGCTACGTTCCAGAGATCTACTCAATGTTACTTTTTAAAAAGATTTAAATTAATCTTGATTAAACGCATTATCAGAACAAAAGAATTTGTGAGATTGTTTTCAGTAAAGTGGAGAGTTCAGAAACTATGTTGAGACAAATTTAGAAGTTCGAGAAGAATACAGAAGAGAAATAGTTGGTTCAAGGACTTTGAGATGAATTTGAGGAGGGATTAGTACAGTCACTTCGGAGTCAAACAGATTCACGTGAAAACTTCTTTAAGACCATGGAATACCTACCTAAATGCTGTTGGGAAAGAGCAAATACAATACTGAATGGCAATAAAACAAAATTTAAAAAGAAAATGTAACAGAGGGTAAGGAAAACAAGAGAATGAGACAATGAGCAGAAAAAAATGAGTGAAATAAACAGAGCATTATTTCAACATGTCCAGCTACCCTCAAGTTGTTGGGATATTTTATTTAGTTGGTTACTGAAGGATAGCTGATAGAGTATGAAACTACTCCTGTTGTGCCACTTGGTACTTAAATGCTAAATTTACTTAAATTTTTCAGCTCTTCTATACATATCTCTTTCTAAGCACGTCAACTGTAGAGTTAATGTGCCAATTCAAGCAGTCTATATATATGTGTACTAGCATAAACAGTTCAGCCATGTTTATTTGGAGCAAGTCAAGCAAGTCTGTGACATCAAATTCACTAAAGATTAGTAAGCTTTGCACGCAGAACATGTGCATGCTCCAGAAAGACAATTCACCAGGTACACACTGCATGATACTCACACATGCATTTTTCTAAGAAAACCTTGAGAAAGTTTGATGACCTATAACACACCTGATGCTTTAAAATGCTCCTACAGACTATGAAGCCTCAGAAATTCTTTTTTCGTCTGTTGTTGCGATTCATGAGCTTTCTTCACCTATGTCTTTGGGGCAGTGCAAAAAAAAATTGTGGATCCAGGAAAAATTTCCTATAAACTCCATGAATATAATTTGGTAAAGTTACCTGAGTATGCATTATCTACCCTAGCTGAAAACCATCATTTCTAGGCACTGGCAGCATGAATTTAGTTATCCATATACATTAACAAGGGTGTTGGTTTTTTACATACAAAACTGTTTTCCTCAATTTCTTTTTCCCAGTTTAGTAAAGCTGTTCTGGTGAACAGAAACAGCTGTTTTTCTGACTAGTGAGTTTATTTGGGGAAAAAAAATTGTAACTACATATTAGAAACCAGACACCAGAATCAAGTAGTTTTTTACTAACATCCAACATATTATATGTATTTGAGTTTCTGAATTCTATACCTATTATGCTGAACCATAGTCACAGTTTGCTTTACGGCATTTCAGCAAGGCATAAGCCATATCTAAACTTTTTGTCCACATCTTAAGAGAAGGAATTAATACAGTTTGAGAACCAGGCCAAGTGTGCAAGATTAACGATACTAAAAAATGAAATGTACCTTTTATCTATTCAAATATTTTTTCCTCCTACAATAAAAATTACAACATAGGTATACCAAAACTATGCAAGATTCATTTTTGCAGGCAATGGAAATAGCGTTGGGTGACAATGTAGACAGACTGTCCCATAAAACTGGACATTTTGCAAAAATATGTGGACATGGCAAAAAATCTAATGCAGGAGGACAAAGGAGAAGGAAATATTCGCTACTTTTCATGTCATTCATCTTAAGCAACACAGCCTTCTTGGTGTGGTCTAATTTTATTGAAGGGCTAAAAATTAATTGTTCCTCTAGTTCCAAATGAGTGATTTGCCGCCTTTTCACAGAAAGCTGCCGAATGCCTGGCAGCAATTTGTGGGTAATAGACTAGAGATGTCCATTTCTGTATATGGTTTTGTTAATAATCCTTTGTTTCACAATTTGACTAACACTGCTGCTTTCATCTTCCAGTCTCCGCAGTAGTTTTTGTGTAACCTGGCATAAGTCAGGAGACCCTCGCCTTTCTATGCAATTTGATAGTGCATGCCATGGGAACTGATAAATAGAAGTGGTATTTGTTTTGTGAAATTACTTTCAGAAAGACTGGACCCCACAAAGCAAGTTCTTCCAATACCCACTGACAATGCAGGAATCTGTTCTCAAGAAATGCTTATTCACTGAGTACTCAATTTATTCTCCAGTTGGAATTCCATTGAAAATCCCTAGAAAATGTTAAGTATAACAAAAATATGTTGGTTTGGGGGAGTAGGAGGGCAGGGAGGCTGTGAATTCGTAGATTCATAAATATAATAAGCATTAGAAAAAAATTATGCAAGACATATACAGAAGTTAGTATTTGAGAACCCATAAGAAAGGAAGACTACAATAGTAATTTTGTTGGAAGAATTTATACTGTTTTTTCTTATTGTCTGGAAGGACAGCGGACAGTCAAAGAACAGCTCATTGACTAACCCCTCCAGGCACATTTTTTAATAAAAAACAATTCAGGTAATAATGCTCTGTGCCTTTATTGCAGCCTACCTTAAAGTTGATTTCATATACTTTCATTAGTCATTTTGGCTCATTGTCTTACTTAAACTATTGTTCCTCCCATTAAATTTCTCTTCTGAACCCTGTATTTTTGGAAAATATTTTTTCTATAAATGCAGAAAAAACCAGTCTTGAAAAGTTATTACCATAAATAAGTTATATATCTACCATTTTTTGTCACAGTTTTACCATTCATTTGTAATTCTGTCTGTTTGGAATTTCATGGAGCATTAGCAGAGATGCAAAAAAAAAAAAAAAAAAAAATGGAAAATCAAGTAAGCAGAGTGCTAAAGATAATAACATGTGGTTTATTTAAGCTTCTGTGATCTCCAGTGCTCCATGTCCTCTTGGATCCAGCAGAAGCACTTGCTAGATCAGAAACAGCACTTACAGCAAAAGCCTTTCCAAGCCATTTTTTCTGGTCCCAGCAGTACCTCTCCGGTGTTAGAGCACATTCCTCATTCCAAGCATCAATAATATTTAGAGACTCACCAGCAGTTCACCCCAAGGAGTCTCCAGCTGGAAAAAGGCTTATTGTTTCCTTATGAACTTTTCATTGCTCATACTCTGTATTAATAATTGATAAGTCTCAAGGCTTCACTCTAAACTTTCAGCTCTATTTTCAATGCATTTCTCTTCTTAGTCCTCTTAGAATTTTCATTTTAGCTTTCTGACTGTTTGCTATATTGCAACAGGTCTTAATAGCAATCTTGGAATTACAATACTGAAATTTTAGCTGAACTTGTATTTCATATTCTTGATAGTTATAATGTTATTTATGGGTTCCAATTTTAAAAAGCCTGTGTGCTGGGTATATGTGCTGGATGAACACTTTATGAATTCAATACCCTATCAGACAAACTTTGCCCCAAAACAGCAGTGCACATCTCTGTTAATTTTACAGATAAGAATTATCCAGATGTTTGATAATTTTAAACCTGCAATTAAAATGATCAGTCTCAGCCTTAAACATTAAATTCTAGTTTCGGCTTGTGTTCCCATGCTTTTGAAGTTGAGCAAGTACAGGAGAAAACATACAGGAAACAGTAATCCACTAAGCAAACACTACATTTTTCCCTGCCAGAGAGGATGTGGCGTTACACCAGGCAATAGAGATAGCAAAGTAGTCATTCATATGGATTTTAAATACCAAAAATACACTTGGTCTGGTTTACGGAAAAGAAGCATATTTTCTTCCCATACCTTGATAGCTAGCAACCTCTGCTGACCAGTACAAAGGGAGGACCAAGTCAGTGGCTAAGTTTCAATATCAAATCCAATATCCCTGCAGACAACTCACACCTCTAGGAGTATCAGTACTCAAAAACTCTTCTTAACTGGCACCTTACCTTCTAATGAAACACAGGACTCCAGACAGGAGTAGCTGAATGACATAGCTGTGATCTATACAAAGATAAACTAGATGATCTTTTCAATCTTTAATCCTGCTGTTATTAAAACTGTGCATATGCTGGAGGGGAGAATGAGGTACAGAGAGTGGATATGTCCTTTGAGACCAATAAAACCTAGCTGCCAGCTTCAGCTTGTCTGTGACAATAGATAGAAAAAGAACAGAATATAAAATACCTAAAGTCAAGATAGCTTCAGGTTCCTAGAGCTTAATGAAATCCACTTCTGAATCCTGAGGTTATTGCCTTCAACAAACGCACAGAGAAGAGTCTAAAGAGGATTTGAGAGGTTGTGTTAGTCCACAAAAGGACAGAGATAGATTTACACACAAGTCTCTTTTTAGGGTGAAAAAATTGCCAGTTGTGTAAGTTACAAGGAACAGCTACCACCATTTTTTGGGCAGGAATCAGCAAGGAAAGGTGGTGGGTGAGGGACCTAACTAAAAGTGTGAGTAAGGAGCACAGGATCCTGATAGATCCCCCTGAGCCCCCAAGGCAGTGATGGATTCCCTGGAAGGGCCGCTGCTTCTTAAAGAGAAATCCTGACTCAGATATACAGACTAGCTGTTGAAAACTAGTCTTAATGAAAATATCGAGGTCAAACCAGTCTGGAGTCCTGACCCAATGGAACAGAGACAACAGATGGACAATATTTCTAGACTCACATTTTGATCTCCTACATCATATTTAGTGGCCACCCTTGAGCTTCTGCCCTTGAGTTTTGTGGAGGGACTTCGTGTTTCAGAGATTAATATTTCTTTTGACAATGGGAAAGGGTTGACATGATTTTGATTCTGATACAAGATGGAGATTAGATGTATAAACCACATTTGTGAAGGTCTACTGAAAATGTCAGATGGACTAAAAAAATAAAAATAAACCCCAGCCTTTCAGCTATTGTGGTGGGTATATGCTGAAATCACTATTAAAATTGAGCTCCACAGTTGTAGAAGAGAGTGTCTACAGTAAATAATCAGAGGCAAATGGTTCCCAAGCCTATTGCTCTCGTCTGAGAAGAACATTAGTTCTGTTCAGTTTTAATATTATCTCTTAATACCTGCAAAATTTTATACACTTGTTTGACAATAAATTCTGCAAAATGCAATCATAAGTTCTAATAACTCCAATAAACTCTGAATTTGCCCTGAACTTAGACACATCCCACGCAATCTAACTTAAAATAAGAAGTCATAAACAGAGGAGATACTAAGTATATATACACCAAACAACTATCTCATTGATGTCGCTTATGCCTGGAATCCCTCTCACCTTGACAACTTTGACAGAGTATCTTTTATCAATTGCTTGGAAAAGACAAGATAAAGTAAAATAAATCTTCAGGTTAGAAGGTCTGAGCAACTGATGAAGGATATCAAAAGATATGGCTACTTCCTAGAGGTGCACTATTTCATATTCATTTAGGAGTAACTTTGCCTGAGTAGGTGAACATGAATCAATTTGTCTGATGAATGAAATACCTTTAGGGGGGAAAATAGTAGATTTCTGGCAGGGGAAAAAGAGAGCATCTTTTAAAATTACACTATTGGCTTTTCAAGGACATGTGAATGCAGGAGTCAGGACCATTACAGGGACTAACAAAAGATAACACTGTTTATATTTAAAACATTTTCCTTTGAAGACTCTGACTCCCTTTTTCTATTGTATATTTTTCTGCCTCCCACATACACCAAAACCACAGTTGAGTTTGATTAACTGTATTAATTAATGTAGTATTAAATATGCAGCACCAGGATATTGAAATGCAAGCGTGTTATGAAACATGATGAACAAAGCCACACTGATGTTAAAGTGGGGGAAAAAAAAACAAACCCAAAACAACACAACTGGACTGAGGGAAGATATTCAGGCATATAAAATGTCTGGCTAAACAGCATTTTCTGTTTCATTTCTGTTTCTTCACCCCCTGCTTTTTTGTGTGTGTTTTTGTTGTTTGTTGTTTTTTTGTTTGTTTGTTTGATTTGTTATAATAATGCTGAATGATAGCTACAACTGCTACATCCTCAGGAACTCAAAAGAGTAAGTCAAACTGCATTGGACTAAAAACAGAGAAATAATGGGTACTTATGTTTCATTTAGGAAAACAAAAAATCCTGCAGAAGCTTGGAAGTCCTGAGCCTAGATGATTATATTACTCTATCCTATCATTTTGATGGCAAAAGCAGCTTACAAACTACAGAAAAGGACATATTATTCAAAATAGACTGTAGCATTTTCTGCTCTCTGAAGGATTAGTAGACAATTAGTAAGGCAAATGAAAACACACCCAAAAAGAAATGTTGCCAATGGAAAACATGGCTAAGTCTTACAGATTTAAACATCTTATGTTTTCTGAACATTTATGCAGCAAAACTACCACAAAAGCAGTTTGTAATAGAAAAGCAGCTGCTCAGCCACTGCCATGTCACTATTGTAAGGAGTTCAGAGTATAGAGAATCTTCTCAGATTTTTCAGTGTGTTAAGGAGGGGAACATCACAGTCCTCTGTCAAAACAGCAGTGTCAGAGAAGGGGTGCACAACCAGAGGACAGTGGGAAGAGATACAGGATTTAGTTGGGCTCATACTCCGTGCAGCCAAAGCCAGAGAACGTGCATCTGTCTGCCTGATCAGACATCTCAGCAATGGGGCACTATAGTGCATCCATTGTTTCAGAAGGCAAAAAAGAACCTCCTTCTTTACCAGGAAGAAAGGAGCAATGATCACCTTGCGAGATGGGCAGTATGCACACTCATGTCAGTGCAGCAAAGTAACAAAACAGAAAAGTTATATTAGGAGATTATATACCCTGTACATGTACACAGACACACGGAATTCCACAGATCAGAAAGACAAAATCTAGGCTGAGTGGTGTGAAGCAACAAGAGACTTTTCCTTGAACCAAAAAAAGCTTCAATGATATAACCCTAATATGCCAGCCTGATACTAGTCTCCCTTCTAAAAGATATCATCTTTTTTTAAAAAAATTAAAAATCATTTAGTTTTTCCATCAGAGTCAATACACACCCCATCAGACCTGACATATAAGAATCAGGCTTATTACAACTGCTGACTCCAAAGCAATTTCAATAAAACATTTATGATGCAGAAAACTTCCTGGACACTTACATTAGACATTGACTTTTAAAAAAAATAATCTAGAGTAGGTTTCAGGAACCTGTGCAAGTGAAAAAATTTATTTGAGAAGCATAGCACTGAAATTGCATGGAACTGGAAATTTTCCTCTCTAAACAATGTACTTGGCAGCAAGATTCCATCAGGAAGTTTTAAAAGTTGAAGAGATTTTTTATATTTTCTTTCTAAAATTTACTTTGATAAAAAAACATTATTCTAAGACCAAAACCAAACTGGACTTCACACAAAGTAGTAGAATTACCTAAAAAAAATGTATGAAAGCATTTACAGAAATAGATTTTTTCTATAAGAACATTTTTGAGAAACCCATGTTTTCGTTGAAAGATGGTTTCAGTACAAAGTTTTTGACTACCCTTTCTAATAAGCAATAGCAAAGCCACAGATGCCCTTCCATCACTTCAAATGTTAGCTCAAGGCTGTGATAAAGAGCCAGGCTACTGAAATGCAAAAAAGCACTAAGTGTGAGACAAAATGTCAAAAGAAATAAGTAACCACAACAGTTCGTATTCAAAGAAATAGTATATACTGGACGCCAACCTGACCTCCAGTCCAGGCTTTTTATTGCTCTGCTGAATTATGTTGAACCAACTTCTTTTCCTCAATTTCCCCACTTGTGTTGATATCTGTCATAAAGCACTTTGCTTTTTCAGAAAAGAAAAGAATTACAGAAAAGCTTGATATTCTTATTTTTGAAGTCAGATCAGAAAATCTTCTAAGAGATGAAATTAAAGGTCAAACATTTCCCTTCTGAAAGAAAATTCCATTTCTTACAAAAAAGTTATATGTTTGCTCCGAAGTACAGAGAAGCCTATCTGAATACTCCAGATCACAATTCCCACACCCTTATTTCTTCTCCCATTCAGTACCCCAAGCAACATAAGAACTACTCAATGTAAATTTTTTAAACAGCGGTTGAAAAATAGTCTGATCTGAAATCCAAGGATCTTTAGGTTCAACAAAGATTTTGGTACAAGGTCCAACAATTCTTGCAATACTTTGGACATGAGAACTCCTAACACAGCACCAAAAAGCTGGAGCTTTATTTGCTTCTGAGTCATACGAGTGAAAGCACAAGACAACAATTAATGAGAATAGCATAAAGTTTATATATGCATACATATTTATATTTCTACTTTGATTGTCATTTATCTGACTCTAGACTCCTGGATGACCTGAATACTTCATCCATAGCATTCTTGCATGTATTTCAGTTTGCTCCATTTGAAGTTAATCTAGTAAGTAACACTGATGAAGACCATTTTTTATGTGTCTTCCAATAAGACAGGCTGCAAAGGAGGAAGAAAACAGCAGCATACATCCAGGACAAGAAAACAGTAACTCAAAGGCTCCTATCAAAATGGGAAAGCATACAGCATTTTTAAAGGAATAATAAAAAAAAAAAGTTACAATGGAATTTACTGGATTTCAGTTGCAATCGATTTAAGTATATGAAAAAAATTATGCATACTGGTACCAGCTTGCCCCCTAACAAAAAAGTAATGACATCTTTTGCAAAGATTGTCATCCTCACACATCAAGAGCAGATGCTTTCTGAAAAATAGAATATAGAGCTCACTACAGGCACTACAGTGCTGTGGAACTTAATGAATCTTGGTACGAGATACCAAGATCCAGCTGATGATGTACGGGTCCCTAATGTTCTTATTCTTCATTAATCTAGTGTACAGAGGAGCAGAATTTTTACAATTGCTTTGCACTGTCAGAATTCATATCCTCTGATTTATATCCTCAAAAGCTTTATTCCCTTCCTCATAAGAAGAATTTTATGCTCCCTTGGTGATCTGGCAGTACTCGAGATTGAAACTCTTGACCATCATGGTCTTTCAAAAAAGTAACTATTTATTTGAGTTTTGACTGGAAAGCACCAACAAATACAAACTAAAAGGACCTTAAAATAAGCTTTATATAAAAACATAAAAATAATACGTGATAAAATATAATAATTACACTTACTCATATAATTTCCATCTTAATTAGAAGGCTAAAAACTTCTGCAAAGAAACCGTGAAGTGAAATTATTTCTTATCAAATGGTTGCAGTGGGTGTTCAGTAACCAGGTATGCTGGTTTACATACAGTATTTTGTTTCTAATAAAATGAGATAGATCCTTAACCCTTAATCAGGACAGCCCTGAAAGGATAAAAGCTCTTGTGCCTGTATAAAAACCCACAATTTTCATGTGATGTTAGTTAACATACAGTTCTAGTGTTGTGCATTGCAGGAACTATCATTCCACTGATACAGGGTTCGGGCTTTCTTTGCATAAACCAACAAATATTTCAATGCAATAACGTAACAATTTCTGTCTTTGATAATACAAGGTCTCTGGAGCCCAATTTAAATTCCAAAGCATCTAAATTAAGTTGTATTTATCCTTCCTTATTTCCTAGCTTAAGACAGACATAACAAACCCATCATTTTGGAATTCCACTGGGCAACTTGCTTTGTGTATTCTTTAAGTTTAGGGATCAGAAACTCCAGCAAAAATTCATTGTCAATATTGCAATGTTTGAAACTGGTCACTGTTCTCAGCCCACAGTCCACTCAGCCTATTTATATCTTCCAAAATGTAAACTGCCTATCCAACGTGCCAAAGAGCTGCTTTATTCTGGTCCCAGACTATTCTCTCACAGACATCACCTTGACTCTAGAACTAAATTGAAGCACAGTTTCTGCTTATTTATTGTTAAGACAATTCAATTAATTTTTATGTGGCAGCCCTCTGATACTCCTCCCAAATTAAAGAACTAAAAGGAAAATGCTGAAGCCTATATGAATAAATCAGAAGTGGTCAGTGGGGTGAGATGTGTCTTTCATATTTGATTTATATCACATTCACCCATCTAGTCATGCCCCATGTAACAGAAGAATTTCACAGACAACAGAAATTTCAGAAGGCAAAAGTTAAAAAGTAGTCCCTAATGGCCACATTACATTACAGTGCACCAGGCTACCACATAGCACAGTTTGGGGTGCCTGTAAGACCAAGTCTTCATATGCGATAAACATTTTAGAAGCAAGTGGCAGCAGGGGTTTCGCAGGGTAATAGGAAACAAGTTATGAAGCCTTTCCTACAAATTGTAACAACTCCAAGTAAAAATGTTTGTCTCAAAATTCTTTTCTATTGTCTTTCCATGTGCAAGGAATAAATATAACCAAAATGAAAGACAAAGGTTTCAATCAGTTGGTTTTCTTGTCTTTTTATGCAGTATATTTGAGCTACCTTTCCATGGAATGGGAAAGTACATAAAAAGCAGAAAAGATTAATTTAAATGCAAGCAAGCAAGCAAGCATAAATGAACACTTTTTTTGAAAAAGGAAGAATATTAGAATCTATGGTAGAAGCTGTTAGAAGTGTACGTGTTAACATTATTTTTTAAGTGTGTAACACCCAAGTCCTAAAAATTACTATATGTCTGCTCAGCCATTCTCTCACACAAACTTTGCTGTGGATGTAGACTTGTCCTTTCCTTCTATATTGCAACCAGCAAAGTTCATACCCTTCTTTGTCTGCAATGAGAATCTAATTCTGTGATGTTTTACACCCAAATATTCATAAGATCTATTATTGATGGATCTAAATGAGAAGTTTCAGGTTGACAAGGTCTTATATTTACAGAGTGTTTCCAAGACACAAACTACCCCAGTTTAGGCATGGCTGAAAGAAAGGAGAAGCTACAGAGTTACTAAAAACCACAATAATAACAACGTCCATAGCAAAATAGCCCAGGGGAAAAAAATCTTAGGTCAATGAAACCAGTCAGATTAAAAAAGCAAACATCTTTTCTTTGTCTTCTGTTTTTCCTCATAAGACAAATAATATCTTTATTCTTGCAAGCAGAGCAATTACAGTAACCTTTCCACATTGGAAACAGAGTATTATTAGCTAGTTCATCTTCTACAATTTACAGTCATGATACTTAGAAATGTTCATCCAGCTCAAAACCACTTGAAATATAAACAAACTTAACTCTTATAAAAGTCAGTCTGTTAATAAACAGTATTCCCCATAAAACGGGAAGGCAAATATCTTTTTCTAACCAGTGGTACACTGAAATACACGCAATTTATCCGTATCACAAGGTAAAGCTTTAAGATGTTACTGAGCACTCATGAAGCACCAACTCTTTTCCAAGTTTGAGACTTTTAGACAAATTTGTGAAAGCAAATGAAAGTGAAAGCATCTCTGTTCTGAACTACATGGGCACAAAACCTATCCAGAAGAACTGAGGCAAATTCATCTGCGTCATATCACCCTTTCTCCATGGCTGAGTCCAGCACCATGATTACTGGAATGTTTCCTCTTCTCTCCCATGAATGTCAGACTTTAAGTGCAAAAAGCGATGACAATACATCCAGGAAGGAAGCTGGAAGCTATATACAGCTGTACATACTCAACACTTTCAGCTACAGGAGATGAGCAGAGCACCAGCCATTAACAAAAATTCCAATCTGATCTCTTTTTTGGGGAGGCTGTTTTCGTTGTTGTTTTTATTTTTGTTCTCAGACACCACACACAGACACACACACACATCCCCAGAATGTTTTTAACCAAGTCTAGGGCAATGGAAGATTTGTGCAAGGACTATGCTCACTTACTCATAGCATGCCTCAAAGGGTGGGAGATTAATTAAATTTCTTTGGCTACAATATTTTCTCAAAGAAGAGTATTAAATATAGTATTGAGAATGTGTATAGGAGCATATTTTAATATAATTTTTCTGTTCAGGATAATTTTTTACATAAAGTAATACTGAAAATTTTGTTTATGTGATATTGTGTATTCAGGGACATATAAACGCTTGCTCTTCAGTCTAAAATGGTCTATTGCAGAAAGAAAAGTCAATTCTTTATCTCTTGTACTATAAATGCAGTAAATTGCTTGGTTATATCCTCAGCTGCTTGGAAGAGCATAAGATTTTGTGCCAGTATATTTTTTTACAGAATTGTAACAACACACATTCTTTGTCTGATGTCCCCCAACTGTTCTGAAACTTTGGTTTCTTCTTTCCTGTTTGCATTACTATACTATCATTTATCCTAAGTTTCAAACTCTTCAATAAACAGTATTTTAAGAACTTTTGTTCAACAAAGATTTTCTATATTCAAGTGCTTTTGTAAATTTATTCATACTGCCTTTCTTCCATAAGTAGTTGGAAAGCCTGGTTTATCACCAGTTTTCCGTCATTCGAAATCTAGTAAGTTATTGAATTCAGGCTAAACAAAGGTCAGACAATGACTCATTGCTTTTGATCTGGGAAATGTTGCTTTTTGACATATTCTGTAATCGTTAACAGCTTTTTGACATAAGTGATCATGGTATGAAGAATTGATGGCTGTGTTTCTAGTGGTTTAGGATCCATCTGTCAATAGTTCACAGAGTTTCAATGAATACATTATGCAGTGGCTTTTGTACTCAGTCCACAGTTCCACAAAACAACGTTGCATCCCTTTATTTCATTGCATCTTTTATCTACTGTATAATACTTCCTTATTTTCATTGCTTTTTATGAGATGGTAGGGAGAGGCTATAAATGAAAAATCGAGCAGCATGCAGAGCTCCCAGTTCTAGGTAATTTTATTTTGAATTGGAGCAGATCTTAATCTGCAGAAAATCCCCAAATGGTTCTACAGATAAAAGTGTGTGAAAACATAGTGTAACAGTAGGGTTAAAGTTCTTAGAAGTTCCTCTAAAAAAAGAACAGTAGACTAAGGCAAGATTTATCCACTGCTTTCACACACTCTCCCAAAATTAAAACTTGCAAGGCGTTCCACAAAGTTACAGAAAGGATTCTGTACTTGTTGTCTTTCATTCTATAGCCACCATTCAAGTCAATTCCTGTGTACATACTGGAACAATGAATCACACTTCTGCAAAGGGACAGTAGGTACAACATGCCCTGCAGCTTAGCTTCTTAGTAGAAATGAGTCAGTAGAATGGAGTCTGCATACCCTGTAAATTAAGTTCATTTTAACTGCACTTACTCGAGAGTCCCGAAATGGAAGCAGTGAAATAAAAGATAACCCTGACTTTTAAGATTTTACCTCAACATTGCTGCCAATGTTCCAAACAGCAAGTGTGCTTTGAAAAACAGCAAATCAAACACTACTTCCATGCCCACCTGTAGTCTTTGCAAGGCCCTCAACATCAAACTTTCCACGATAAAATACCTACCACTGTAATAATATCGCAGCAAAACACCAAGAGACTTGAAACAAACAGTTCTTGCATTTCCAGAACTGAACCTGGCAGATTAACACGGTATCATATTAATTTCCTATATTTTTAAAGCGTAAAGCAGCCTAATGTGAATTACTGCAGAACAACCCTTAAATGACAGGGAGGTTTACACCTGTAGAAGCAAGCTGTTCCCTCTGCCAGTGTACAAGTTCCTTCAAGAGGGAAAGAATTCTGCTTTTAAAATATGCTTAATCCTGATTATGAAAGCCTACCTTTTAGAAAAGTATCAACTGAGACAAGAAAGGAAGAAGTATGAAGAAAAAAAATAGAGCACAAGTCTGTTACTACTTTAAGGTGAGAAAAACATTCCTTAAGTTAAAATCATGACTGTCATGGATTGTGAGCTTGCTAAACAAATGAAGAAGCAAATGTATCACTACTACAATATGGAGAAAAGTTCCTAGTATGAGTTTTTGTGCTTTATTCAACACCACACCACATTTCTGCAGTTTTTTTGCTTTAGTGCTTCATAAATTCATTCTTGCATCATTCTTTTAAATGCCATCATGCAAAGCTTAAAGTGACAAAATGTTGTCTCACTTTTCTCAGTATGACCTCCTCAGCTACAGTTCCAGACTTATAGTTGTCTAAATTGTTGAGCCATTAGATGTTACTGAGGAAGAGTATTTAGTGCAAGAAGCTTTAAAGTACACCACAGCTTACACCTTTTATTCACCCCTTTACATCCTGTTTCACATACCTACTATTTTAATCACATTAAATAAATAAATAATAACAAAAATCCAAACAACCAAACACACAGAAAAACGGAGGCTTTCAGAGATTACATGAACAATCTTGTGAAAGTAAAGACATTTCTTTCTGTTTTTTGTTTGGTTTTGTGGCTTGGCAAATTATCCACTTACATAGATTGGTTTACTGTTTACAAAATCCTTTACTAAAGGATTTGGATCTAGTCTTTAGTCTAAACGTCCAACACTGCTAAAGATTGAAGTTTTCAATACTAATATATGTACTTTGGTTACTTCCCCTCCTCAAAAAAAATAAATATATTTTTATTGCTACAGGCTGTTTTGGCTTGCAGCTTGGGATGGGAGGAAAAAAATCCATACCCTTCTTAAAGCTGCAAAATCCTTTTGGATAATGTCTTGATGAAAAGTATTTAAATTATAACTAAAATTATAATGAAAACATACTTCTGCATTTTCACTATCAAAATGGATCAGGAATGTTTTGGATGCTGTTGTGGAGAGTACCAATCACAGAATAGGTGAGGTTGGAAGGGATCTCTGGAGGCCCTCTGGTACAGCCCTTCTACTCAGGCAGGGTCACCTAGATCAAGCTGTGCATTGCCCAGGATTGTGTCCAGATGGCTTTTCAATATTTCCAAGGATGGAGGCTCCATTTCCTCTCTGGACAATCTGTGCCAGTGCTTAGTCCCCCTCACACTAAAAAAAAGTGTTCCCCGATGTTCAGACAGAACCTCCTGTGCTTCATTTTTGGCCCATTGCCTCTGGTCCTGTCACTGGACACCACTGAAAAGGACCTGGCTCTTTTGTGGATTTTTTTGGTTGTTGTTGGCTTTTTTTGTCGTGGGGGGGTCTCTTTGTGGGTTTGTTTTTGTGTTTCTTTTTGAATGAAGGTTTACCTGAAACAGCCCTGGAGTTCTGAGGAAAAAAAAACCAAACAGGGTTACAATAGTGATTGTCAGGTTTTGGAAAGGGTTTTGTCCTTGTGCTATGTATATTATTTGCTGGTTTTATCAAAATTTTGTCCCAGTTTGGTCAGTTTGTTTGTGATGGTGGTTTCAGTTGCACATAGCAAGTAGAGTTTTTTGAGAAGCTGGAAGGAAAAATCCATACCTAAAGGAAGTAAAAACCAGGAACTTAATTGCAAGTTCCCTGGTGAGCTTATGCAGTGTCAATGACCTTCTGAACCTTCAGGTTTTTTCTTCTTTCTTTGTGACCATAGTCCTCATAAACGTACCTCCCTGTCTGTCTTATTTCTAGCCACATTCTGCCAGCTTCTGCTCAGTTTTTCATCTACCATTATCCCCTTGTTGTTCTTCCCTCATTGGTACCTGAGCATCACCCTTTACCACCCATTCTTATCCTTCCTTTTTCCTGAACAGCCATGCTTTTTTTCCTGTCTTTGTATTTTCCCTTGCACACCTGAGTCCTGCTCATTTGAGTAAGCCTGTTCTCCTTTCACTGTCTGTGACTCATGTTGACCCTTTGACATGTACTGGGAATCCGGAGACTTCAGGGAACCAGAAAAAATGCATAGGTATTCTGGATTTTTAAAGCATTTAAAGAAATTTGCTATATTCTATTCACATTATATATACATATTTTTTTTTAGAAAATGAACACACAAAACTCCATGTGCAATATATGTATATAGGCTGCATATTTTTTTTTTTAAATTAAGCAGAAAGAAAAGAATACTAACACTCTTATGCTTTAAGACTTTAGGAAAATAATTGGTTGCCAAAATAACTTTAAAAAATTTAGAGGCTGCATTGTGAGAAAATGAAGATCTCATTTCACTGGCAGGTAGTAACATCAGCAGAAACATAATTCAACGCAACAGGAGAACTGCTTCAGGGAAAATTCTCACTTTATTGTATAATCGCTAATATAAAGCTGCATTATTACAAATATAAGTAGATGTACTTAAATCTGTCACCTGGTTTCCAGACAGAGCATATAAAATCTTTAGCTTGAGGGGTTTTCACAGTCCTTGGCTACAAATATTAATTAGGATTTTTTTGGTGGTCATTTCTAGCTAAGAAGACAAAAAATTCATTCCCTCTACCATCTCCTGTCCATTCCTATTGCCATTATTCCCTGTATATCTCCTTTTCATCTCACATACACTCAAATCCTAATTTATAAAGCTTTAACTTACAGAGCTTTCACAAAAGGAAAAATCATTTACATATAGATGTCAAACATATACAGATATAAACCCAAAACAACCAGGAAAGATCTCACTTAATCTTAGCATCCTTATATTGATGCACACCCCGCTGATTCTGTGAAGAGGATTCGTTTATAACACCTGCTCAATATAAGAGCAAGGGCAACAGATGACCCTGAATGCAAACAAGATCTTTAGAAAACTTCCCTTCCAGCTTCTCAAAAAACTCTACTTACTATGTGAAACCACCATCACGAACAAACTGACCAAACTGGGACAAAATTTTGATAAAACCAGCAAATAATATACATAGCACAAGGACAAAACACTTTCCAAAACCTGACAATCACTATTGTAACCCTGTTTGGTTTTTTTTTCCTCAGAACTCCAGGGCTGTTTCAGGTAAACCTTCATTCAAAAAGAAACACAAAAACAAACCCACAAAGAGACCCCCCCACGACAAAAAAAGCCAACAACAACCAAAAAAATCCACAAAAGAGCCAGGTCCTTTTCAGTGGTGTCCAGTGACAGGACCAGAGGCAATGGGCCAAAAATGAAGCACAGGAGGTTCTGTCTGAACATCGGGGAACACTTTTTTTTAGTGTGAGGGGGACTAAGCACTGGCACAGATTGTCCAGAGAGGAAATGGAGCCTCCATCCTTGGAAATATTGAAAAGCCATCTGGACACAATCCTGGGCAATGCACAGCTTGATCTAGGTGACCCTGCCTGAGTAGAAGGGCTGTACCAGAGGGCCTCCAGAGATCCCTTCCAACCTCACCTATTCTGTGATTGGTACTCTCCACAACAGCATCCAAAACATTCCTGATCCATTTTGATAGTGAAAATGCAGAAGTATGTTTTCATTATAATTTTAGTTATAATTTAAATACTTTTCATCAAGACATTATCCAAAAGGATTTTGCAGCTTTAAGAAGGGTATGGATTTTTTTCCTCCCATCCCAAGCTGCAAGCCAAAACAGCCTGTAGCAATAAAAATATATTTATTTTTTTTGAGGAGGGGAAGTAACCAAAGTACATATATTAGTATTGAAAACTTCAATCTTTAGCAGTGTTGGACGTTTAGACTAAAGACTAGATCCAAATCCTTTAGTAAAGGATTTTGTAAACAGTAAACCAATCTATGTAAGTGGATAATTTGCCAAGCCACAAAACCAAACAAAAAACAGAAAAAATACTGACAAACCACAACACTTGAACATAATAAAAAGAATATATTAGTCTCAAATTTGTGATACAACATACCTACCAGTATGTCATTTCTGTCACTGGCTTTATACTTGTTTTTAGAGCTGTTCTACTCAGTATATTTTCTTCTACAAGTATACTGTGTACTTGTACCCATGAATTAAATACAGAGATTAGGGATCAATTTTGTAAGCTAATCCTTATAGTTTTTGTTTCATAATCCTTGTGAAGGGACACAAAGAATTACTTACATAGGAAAATTAGTACTGAAGGATATAGAAAAGACAGAAAAGGTAAAAGAAAAACAACAGTGGTTGTCTAGCTGTTCTAAAGCACAATTCCTATAAAAATAATTTGGAGATAGAAATCGTACTGAAATTAAATATAGTTACATTAGATAAACATTTATCTCTAGTACAAACAGAGAAAAAGTAGAATAGCATTCTGACTCCCTCTACTGGACTAGACACATTTTAGTAATAACACCATAATTGTAAAGCATTTTCCTTTGTCACATTATTGGACAGATTGGGCAATTTCTTTTAATGAATTATTTTTCTTTTCCCTGAAATAAATATCTGAAAAAAAACTTTAAATAGCATTGTAACCCCTGGAACCCTTTTTCTGAAAGAAACCCTAAAGCTAACGGAAAGTCAAACAACAAAAAAAGATTATATGCAAGTTTTCAAGGTTTCTAGTGAAATTTTCTTATAAACTATTTCAGAAATAGGTGACACATTGTCTTTAGCTGCTGTTTGTATTATCCTTCCTGTCACTTACGGATTTTTTGCCCCTTGCATCTGCTAAATAAGCTGCATCAGAGATAAAAACTAAAAAATGTAGTAGAAGATGCAAGCCCCCAGTTTTAAGGAGCAAAACCAGAGGACTGTTACATAACTAACATTATATTTCTGTACACAGAAAGACTTTCAAAAAGTCAAAAACAACAAGATAACTTCCATTATCTTACATTGTAAACTCATACTCATCAACAACCTAGATCACAGCCTTTTCTTCTCCTTCCTCTCTCAGGAATGAAATAATCATTTTCCCTTGTGAGTGTGTATTTTCCAACACAAACCCAATCTGACTGCAGCTTCTTTAAGGACATTTTCTCTAGGTGAAATCTTTATCCCTAAACCACTGAAAAGACAGGCTTGCTTTCTATAACCTTTAGTTACTGTATTTTGCTAATCTAATTGCTGATAGTGAAACTGCTTAGGGACAAACAGACAATGGAGATCCAAATTACCATCTCAGCAGATAGGACTCTTCCTTTAAGATTTTTATGATGCTTAGTCAACTTCAGTTCTACACTTAAATCCAGACCTACTTGTTTGGGGGTACTTCAGAATTACAGCATGATTAGCACAGATGGAGAGATACCGAAGACAAAAGAGTCTGGTCCTTAGAAATTCCTTGAAACTACAGAGGTTTTAGCTTTGGAATTAAGTGTCCAGGAAGCTTTAACTTTCATTAATGGAGAATTTGTTGAGTCTCTAATAGTTAAACAAAGAAATCACACACAACAGCAGCTGAATGAAACAGACTTTAAAAAACACATTGTTCCCAAGTATACCGTGGTGTCTTGCAAGTTCTTTTCTCTCCTGATTTGCTTTACTAAATTGTATTTCATAACTAAAGAAGAAAAGAAGCAGCTGGTTCAAAATAAATACACAATTTAACCAATATATCAGAGAAAAGACTGGCATTCCATCTAACAGGGAAACAGAGAACACACTGCTATGAAGCAGGATTTTTTAAGCAAAATACAAAGGTTGGAAAATCATTATTACAAATGGCCCGCTCATTACCAGCACATGCAAGATAATGAATACGCCTAGTTAGCCAACCTAGACTTGACTTGCAATATTTTCAAATACACTACTGAAAAAAATGCATATGGATTCCAAATAAATATAAAAATTAACTCAAGAAAGGTGAAAGTTATTTTGGTCCCTCCACTGACACACATTGGCATTATCATTATACTCTTCAGGAAGGGGAGAAAAATGAAAGTGAGACCAAGAATTAAATTTGGAGTCCTTACTCTCCACTTCTTCACAATTTCTCAGCATAGTTTCCTATACACAATTATTTGTTTTAAAAGCAGTTTAGCAATGGGAGCTTATGTTTTATCATAAATCAGTAATAAATGGCCCCAGAAAAAGCCCACCTCTTATACCACAGCCTTGAATATTGTGAATGTTTGGATATAATCATGTTACAGAAATCATTTCACTGCCTTGTTCTGTACACATGGCTTGCCAACATGGCTTTAACATGTTCAGAGTGTCTGATAAATACATATAACAAAATGGTCAAAAAAGAACTGCATCCTGAGCAGTATCTGTAACATTTCAGAGAACAGAAAATACACAACACCACAGGTTTACATTATTATTAGAAGTTCTTAAATTATTCAGATGTTGACATGTTGGGAGGGAAGAGGAAAAAGGGAAGACAGGAAGAAAAAAAAAGGAGAGAACTGCCAGCGGAGGACATGAACATGATACGGTATTGAGATTTCTCACCTTCACTGTTTAGAATTCTTGACTGCTGCTTATCCTGGTTTCCTGCAGAAAAGAACAAAATATTTTAAAAGTTTCCTGGGGGAAAATAATAGAGCATGTGTGTATTTATATACATATGGGGAGAAAGGGAGTATGTCTAGCTTTTTCCCCTAAAACTAATTACTGCTAATAATCTGTGATTTTAAAACAGCTAAGCTTCAGTTATACTTTGTTATTCAAAAGAGTTTGGTAAAAGCTCTGCACTTCCACTAAAGTGGAATCCACAGTGCTCCCTATATGCTCAATGGAAGTGAATAAGGATGGCAGAAAGACAGAACACTGTATTGTGCCTTTGGGTAAGTATCTTCAAATACTATTACATCATCAATGTTTTTCCAAACATAACTAGTTAAATAAGACCCAATAAAATCTTTCATCATGTGACTGAATTACACAGAATGCAAAGCTGCTTTCTGAAGTGAAAGTGTGCAAATGTGCTGCATAGGGTTCAAAGCTTATGGATACAAATGAACAGCAGGTCTGATTTTCAGAAACAGTATAGCAATGGACAGGCACTAACCCTACTACACTATTAACAGCAACTGAGTAACTCTTCCATATTTTTTAAAAATCTGAGTAATCACTGAGAATAAAATCTTCTTTTCCCTTCTCCAAGGTCATATCACCTACAAATACATTTGCAATGAATTGCATTGCTTCTTAATCAGAATATGCCTTCCAATTTAATTTCTTTTCTTAAAAAAAGTTTGAGTCTCCCACTGTTTCCCATCAAAACCTCTGTCCTTTAAAGACTCACAGTATTCCATGAATTAGTTATAATTGTTAAGTTATGAAGAAGCCTTGTCTCTAAAATGTGGTAAATAGGGAGAAGGACTAGCCTGGCTGCTATCGCGGCAGTTCATTATTTATTTATTTGTGTAAGATATTTCAGTTAGAAGACAGAAATTGCAATTAATTTATTCAACATGAAACTGAGTTCATGATGCACGACACAGCTTTACTAATAAAACAGAAAAGTTAGAACAATGTTTGGAATGATTTTTTTTTCCAAGTGAAATAATTTTAAATAAAAAATAATATCCAGTGTAACTCATTGTTGATGAATTTCTTGACTTTTCTTATACACAAATATGGATAGGTCTAAACTGCAACAGGCATAATTTGAAATAAAACAGAGGTGGCCCACTTTCCTAAGGTGACCTATTCTGTCAGCTTGAAATCTTGTTTCAAGGTGAAGTCAAACATCTGTCACATATGAGCAATGTAAAAAAGAAGGTGTATCATTGTGACATCTACATAACGACCTTCAGGAACTAATAACACATTGCCTCTTTGGTCACCAGCAGAGCCATACATGAACAGATATGGCATTCCTGTAGCTCAGAAGTCATTAAGAATACTGATTGTTCAGAAAATGTCTTATAGGGTTAAACCTGTACACACTACTGTGTAATTATGAAGTACAGCCTGGCAGATGCGGATGGTGTCTAACAGGCAATTATGTCTAACAGGAAATTCTCCAAGTGTTTTGAGACTTTTCTGTCCTCTGCCTCTGTAAAATTCAAGCGAAAAAGAAGAACTGGCACACAGATTTAAATAAGTACCAGAAACATATGACAGCAAACAAGGAGAAGTTACATTATTCATACTGAAATTCAGCCAGTTACCTACTGGGATTAAAAAGCAAGAATTGAGGATGTGGAGTTAACCGTTACAAAAATTAATTGCATAAAAACAGCATTATAGATTTCTGGTCTATTTTTACTTTCCAGGTTTCCCTACCAGAATCCTAGAACTGTGCAACTCCTGGAAACTGTTCCTGCCACAGAAATGTTTCCGAGTGCCACCTCCCTACCTAACATTTTGATCAAATGCATTGTAGTCATTTAATAAGTAGAAGACCCTGAATCAAAGCTAACTGTTACAATAGCTAGAGGGGGGCAAGGAAGAAAAGCGAAACACAGAAGATAACAACCCTGAGTCTGGGGAGAAGCTCAGAACACTGACAATAAAAAGGAAATCATTTCATCATCTGTTTCTACTCATAAGGCAGCTGAAATTGTCACAGTCCATCTTTATCAAATGAATATTTCCTTTCTCCTCACTCTCCTTTACTCATAGTTTTGGTGGTGACATTCCCATCAGCACTAGGTACTGAGGAGAAAAAAAAAAAAATCTCTTTCATAGCAACAGCAATCTACTATCTGTGGAATGATACTTGCCCATGACAGACTCATTCCTAATTGTTTTACTCCCTGTTATACATGGTTAGGAAAAAAATTATAGGAAAAAAAAAACTGGCATCAGCTAAAGCCTGACATTTACAGAGAGACCCCACCCTGGTCTGTCAAAGCTGTTCAGACTTGAGAATGTTGCTGTCCAGGCCTCACCACCTTTTTAGTTTTCTGATGTGATTTATTGCTGTGTGGCAAAGTACGAATGGCTGCCAGCAAGCCAGCACTGGATGCAAACCCCTTCTCAAGTCCTAATGAGACTCATCTTGCAGACCTAGGAGACAGAGAGACTGAACTCTTTTTGGTAGTCAATACAGCTACAGAAGACAGAGAGAGCACCCAAAGCTGTGCACTTACATGGCGGGTCTCAGCAGAACCATGTCAATGAAGAGGTTTCATAAACTGCAAAAACCAGAGCACAAAGATTGGTGAAAAAAAATCCAAACCAAAAAAAAAATCAAGTGAAGACAATTTGAGATTTGAGTGCAGTTAAAGCAAGGGCAGAGGGACAAGCCTCTTTACACATACGATTTGCTGGATTGGAAAGCCTGGGACTTTCTGAGGAATAGGATCCCCATACTTTTTCAATAATAAAAGGAAAATTTCAATCAAACATACCAGGTTCATACCACAGACTGTTAATTTTATACTAAACTTACACTAAGCTTGTAAGACTGCTTCCAATTGTAAAGAACAAGTGGAAATAAATGTTTTGGTGGACTATTGAAGTCTTTGGAGGACGCCAACTAAAACTACAGCTGACTTGGGTGCTCTATATAAATATCATGCCTGCAAGGAAAGGGATACTGCATGCTTCAAACATTTTGTAGTATGCTGGTGATCAGAAATCAAGTGTCTAAGGCTCATTCCAGTTTTTAGAATTTGGAATTCCAAATCAGGAGGAGAATCCAAGAACATTTTAGTACAGCTGGATTTGTAAAACACTTCAGTCTAGAAACAGGAAATATTCTGCTGCCAGAACATTTATATTTCTAAATGAAAAATTCCTCCCTAGACAGCTGGAGACACACCATCAACTCTTATATGATTTTTTCACTTTTTTTAGTTTCACCGGTTTGAAGAATGGTAATGTCCTGGAAGTGCAAGGACTTTACACATGGCTTTAGATCAACCTGACACAGAGAAGCCAGACATTCAAACACTGTGGTGTCTACAACTAAGCCGTTCAAGTTCTATTTTTTATCTAATATTCACATTGGTTTGTCGAGGTCACACAGAAAAGTATGTAGAGCTGGGAGTAGGACTCAGCTTATCTTTGGTTTAAACCAAAAGGAAGCAGTACTCCCTCCCACACAATACCTAACTGATTTACAAGACACATATCAACAGGACACAGGATGAGAAAAACTTAAAAGAGATCTGAAAGATCCACAGATTCATGGATGCAGGTTTGTAGGAGGTTATTATATGTTATGCACAGTTGGCCTTCCACCATCAACTCAGGAAATTCCTAATTCACAAACTGCCAGAAAGAGCAAGGATACGCTAACAGTAGGATCCTTCCAAAAATAACATTTTTCTTTACAATTTCTCTAAGCATCTACTGCTTGTCACTGTCCTACACAGACATACATTAAAAGATTATTTGTACTGTATGGTTGCCAGCTTCACAGTCAAGAGGAGGATAACTACTATGGGGTGACAAGGAAAACCAGTCAGACAGATCCTATAAGCATGACCATGATACTATGTAAATGTAATAATCTACATAAAAGCTCTGCAAGTGTCAGCACTGCACAACGCTAAAAGAAACTGGTTTTCTTCAATGTAAACTGTTTTGTCTTGCAATAGCCTGTTCTATTATTACTCATCTAAGCAGCAGTAACAACACAGGAGCTGGTATAAAAAATAAGCATCCTCATGCCATTATGCAAGACTGCCAGAGCCACATTTGCACTACAAGAGCATATGGTCCCTTTCCTATGAACTTCTTGAAATCTGGGCTCCCTGCAGCAGAAGTGTGAGAAGCACAGCTACATGACTCATTAAAGCGTCTGATGTCGGTATATTCTTTGGCCAGTGAACACAACCACCAAACATTTGTCACTGTCACAGCCTGTAATTTGTGTAAGAGGAAGGAACCAAAGGAATAGACTATGAAGGCTGGCTCTGAACTTTCCAACTGAACACAAGCAGTAGAACTAGTTGTATAAAGCAGAAAAGAAGATATAGCCTCGGCTGCACAGCAGAGATTATAAAACAGTAATAATATTAAAAAAGAAAGGGGGGGAGGAATGTCACTGGTTCTCAGTTTATTATTTACTTGAACTTGAAGATTAAATTCTTGCTAAAAGTGCTGGCAAGCTCAAAAAATAACATTTCCCTTTCATACTGTTATCTAACATAGTGAATTTAAATAGAGCACATTCTCCCTATATGTTCCCTTTTTTAAGATATTCAGGATTATTTGATATGTAAAAATACTTTGGGTTGCATTCTTCACCCCGAAAGTGAAAGAGAAGATATTTCCTTTAAAAATATAACTGCTTCCAGAAAAATAATGAATTGTCTCTAGCACAGCCTGTTTTTCCTGTTATTAGGATCAAAACTTGACAAAGTTAACAACAAAGTTATTACGATCAAAACTTTTTCCAATATATACTTTTTGTCTATTTCTGTTTTCAAAACACTTTGCAGTTTTAATTAAGTAAACTTTTCTTTGAAAAGCAAGTTTTTCTTTACTAAACTAATCCTGCATGTTCAACATAAAATGTGATTTTAATAAGCATATATATTATGGTGGGTATCAATAAAAGTAAGAAACACCTATTTGTCCTGAGAAAAGATTAGCCTATAGTTTAAGAAAATACAGGTGATTATTTTATGGGTAAAGCTTTCAGTAACAAGTATTTTCAGGTTTTATTTTTCTTTTTGAAATGTGATGTTATTTAGAGAAAGATCTGCAACAGAGAACTCATTTGTTTTGCAAAGTAAAAGTTCTCCTGGAGAGAAAGGAGTGGGATTTTTAAATATTAATCTTTCTATTAATATGTATTTCTACACGGTTCAGAAATGGAATTTGAACAGCATCACTCTTGTGGCTATGATACTCCACTGACAAATGTTACACAGGAAGACAAGCCCAACTGAAGACAAACACAATCGGTTTTTTGTTGCAAAAATTGCTTTAAAAAACTTGCAAATATCTGAGCACAAACATCAACTTATGGCAAGCATTGGTCATGTCTGAAATTGCCATTCAAAGATCCGAATAAAACATTTACCTTCAAAAAGCTAAAATTACCTGTTCAGTTAAGCACTGCTATGAAATGCTACTTGCATAACTAAAACAACTTCATATTTTTCTAGAGGGTGTGAGAAAAGCCTGGCATGCTGGGGAGCAATGGAGCAGAGGCACACGAAGAGCTTCCTGCTTTGATATAAAGAGTTGTGCTGGGGGTTGCTTCTTTCATCAGTATACAACAGACATTCTGGCCCTGGCATAAGAGAAACTTGCAAACGAAGTCTGAGTCAATCAGGTTAATTGCGTTCTTCCTACCTCCACTTCCCAAGCTAGTTTTAGTTCCCTTATTCTCTTCACTTACTGCCCAGAACTGTCTCCCAGCGTAGCTGTGCTATGTGGTGCTAAGCCGCTGATACCCACCCAAGAAGCAAGTATGTGATCTGCACAGTGCTGTAAAGACTAATTAGTAAAGTGCTGAGCTTTCAAGGAAGTCACTTTAGAATTCTGCATTTATTGCTTATTTAATCTTTGTATTTGTTCACAAAGTGGCACTAATAAACAAAAAACCACACGCAGATGTTTCCTTTCCTCAATTAATTAATCATTGTACGTATGTGCATGACATTTAATACTGTTCTTTGTTCACCATGTTTAGCAGGCGTCAGATTATGACCATTATCCTTTGAAGAACATGATCCAATTACAAAATTACATAATGTATTTGTCAGTAAATATGGCTTAAATAGTACTAGCATTAAAAAGGTCTTTGTTTAGGTGGAGAAAAAAAAAAGCAAGACTCAAAAATCAGCTAGGTTTAATCTTCAATAGCACTGGAACTGACTAACAAATACTTGATGTTTGGCTTTTCCCACTAACTATTTTTCCTATTACATTGATTAAGCCAAAGGTTATTTTATCAAGATACATTGTTTTGTAAACCCTCAATCTATTTCAACCTCACAAAACAGAGAAATGAAATTTTATGTTTGAGTAAATAAGAAGTGATTGATCAGCACCAAGATGATCACAGATCGTATTCAGGTCTGCTCAGTGACAGTGAAACAATATCTGCTTCCACTACTCCATAACTTGGCCTGATGTGATCAACACAATTAAATCTGGGTTCTGCTTCTATAAGTCACTGCATAATTTCTACAAGATGAAACCATATTTTACTCTTCTTGGTATATTTTATACTTATGAGTATGTAAAAAAAATTCTACATCAAATGACTTATAAAAAATAACATTACTTGCCCATTTATTTTTGTCTATATAAAATTTGTAATCAGAAACAGGTTGCCATGCCTTTGTTTTGCTCTGAAATGTCTCCCAATACCTCTTTCGCATCACGAACTAAAACCATATAGATAATATTTCTATACATTTAGCATAAAAAATAAACTAATACTGATGAATCTCAAGAACACTAAAAATTCTGTTTAAAAATAATAAAAAATATTAACAAACATTCATACACTAAAGAGAGCCAGTATTTGCAACACTCACTAGCACTATAATTTCAAAAACTTGAACACTTAGAACGTGGGCCTGGCTGAGCCCACAGCAGCCCTCCCAGCACTGCGCTGGTGTTGGTAGCTGGAAAGGTGGTGATAACACACTGGTGTTCTGGCCACTGCTGAGCAGCGCTCGCACAGCATCAGGGCTGGCTCTCCAGCCTCCCCACCAGTAGGCTGGGGGTGGGCAAGATCTTGGGAGGGGACACAGCCAGGACAGCTGACCCAAAGTGACATTCCACACCATGTGACATCTGCCCAGATATAAAAGCTAAGAGAAAGGAGGAAGGGGGGGCATTTGTTATTTTCCATCTTATTTTCTTCTCCCTGTTCTGCTGAGGAGGGGAGTGATAGAGTAGCTTGGTAGGCACCTGGCATCCAGCTAAGGTCAACCCACCACAGAACTAAAAATCATCTTCCAGAAAACACATATAAAATGGATTTGCTTACTCTAATAGCAACTCTAATGTTTCAGGGATATACACAGGTTTTAATCTATTAAAAAAAGTTAATTTAGGAAGAGAAACACAACTAAACAGACAGCAATAAGTAGGAATATTTCCAGCATGATGTAGCAATATTTGGTCCTTTTTTTTGTTCCAGCAGTATCAAGGCAGAACAGGGAAAACAGCAAATAAAATATATTCACAACTTTTTACACCAACCAAAACATTATTAGGTTCCTGTGTTATGACAGCTCAAAGCTTACAATCCACCAAACTGAAATCTGTTCCCATACTAGAAAGCTTGTGCTATACACTACCAAGCTTTCTCAAAATATTTGTTAATGGGAAACCTTGAAGGTAAGGAATAAAAATGAAGAAATCCTCCTCAGAATTTGTGGATGAAGGTATAACAGCAGACCACAAAGACATAGTGGGCCTAAAAGTGGCAAGAAACAGTAGAAGTGTCTGAATTCTGGTAGCGAGAACAGATGGAGCCTGCAGCTATCCAAAATACAGAACAGAAACCTGCTCAGACGGTAAACAAAAGCTTCCAACTCTCATGACGGACTGTTGGTCAGTGAAAAAAAATTATAAAGGTCAAAAAGTTACTGAGTTTGTAGTAATTGGGAAGAAAAAGATTTTCTGGCACCAACTGAAGGAATTATAAACTCTAGGAAAGAAAAAAAAGTGCATTTGTATTCACTTTGAATGTTGCCTGCAGTATGTTATTTTACCATTGTTTCTACTTCTTCCGAATACCGATACTGAAATACTAATTAATAAAAAAAGTGTGGTAGACCATTTGAAGAAATGAAGAGGAAAGAGAAAAAAAAATATCCCCAAGCAAATCAGACAAGACTATTAAAAAAAAAAAAGCATGCTAACAATCCAGTTAAAACCTGCAGCTCTCTTTGCAACATTTTTTTTTTTTAATATGTTGACAGAAACATGTCCCACAACACAAGTCTTTGGTTCAAATAAATTATTTTTATGTATTAGAAGATATGCCAAACTATCTACCTTGATGGGTTTTGATCCCTACTGAATCAGGCAAGTTCCCCTATTAAATTCAAAGATTTTCGAATGTTCTTGTAAATTTGAGATGTACTTCACTACTTCCAACAGTAAGAGAGTAACTTTTTTTACTGCATCTTCTTGCAGAAATAATACCTTTTCTGTAGGAAATACAGCCTTGCTGTAAACACGGGAGATGTTACTTGCGCAGCTATTATCTGACCTTCCTGTCATATAGGAAATAAAACCACAATATTCTTTCCCTTTTTAAAGGAATGTGGTAATCATTATAAAGCCTTTATGAGCAATGTTAATATGAATAATGTCAAAGGTACTAAAAATGTAAATCAAATAAATAATTAACAGTATTTTAGTTACTGTATCGGTGTTACTGTAGAACCATGGCTCTGTAATTTATATAATTACAAAATGACACAAATTTGTGAAGATATTCCTAAATAAAATTCTTACAAGTAGATGAGTCAGTATTGTAAACTAGACATTTCTGATTCACCGTCTTTAGCTTTTATTTAAAGGATATTTGCTTCCTGCAAGTGTGAATGAGGTATTAGCAAAGACGTATTTCCAGTCAGAGGTCCACAAAATAATGATCTTTATTTCTTTATTTTGACTTGTCTGGAAAAGCATAAGCAACCTTTAAGTATTAAGAAAAGTTCATCTTATTGCAGGAAGACAGCAAGTATCCATTGAAAGAAGAAGCCTTAAGATGTAAAGGATGACTTTGAGCAGAGAAGCAATGAGAGCAGACCTGTTCCTCTAAGATGTCAGAGCTTTTGGGAAGTTCTTCACTTGTGTTCTTTTCCAATAACTAGCCAAAGACCCTGTTTACCCCCATCCCAGAGAAGTAAAAAGGACTTACTTGATTTTTTTCCCTCCCCTTGTTTGTCAAAGGTGGTGTATTAATTTATTCACCAAGACTTCAGACCAAGAGACAAGCACCTGTGGTCCACAGAGAGAACACCATTCACCCTAGCTATTCAGTTAGTACATTTACAGACAATTAGAAAGCAAAATATTTCCATTATCATAATCATAAATTTAATTATCTACACATACAAATGCTGTCTTTTAAGGCTATGTTCATGAATACAATGAATTGCTGTCCGAAAGGCCTTTAATTGCTTGACTGCTGCCAATGGTTATAAGAGAGTACTTGCCTGGTCTTTCACCTTTCACAACTAACATCATATCGTGCATTTCAGAATCTTTATGTAAATCTTCTATTATTACTACTGAAGACAGTAATATTTCAAAACACTCTTTTTTGCAGGAATCTCAAGGCAAGCTTTCTAGTTTACATGATCTAGATAGTTGAATTTAGAGCTTTCCCTCATACAAACATTTAAGCAAGTTTTGACTTTCTTTTTCCTAGCATTCATTCCTGACATATTCAAAGAAAAATATACAAATCCTTTGAGTGAACTAACAAACAATTCATTAAGCAACATTCTATTACTCCAAATTTTCAAATGTTTATCTTTGTGTACACAGCTTACTATTTGCTTCCTGAAAGTATACTGAACGTTTGAAACAGAATATTCTGCTTGCCTGTTTGATACTTTTGAATTCAAATATCTTGCTTGATTTTCTTTTGCTTTGGTAAAGCTTGGAGTTGTCAAAAAGCCTAAAACTCATCAAAGATGCAGCTAGTTTTCTTAAAGACGTATTTCAGATGATGAATCATCTCCATCCTATAACCACCATCCAAAAACATCAATGTAATAGCTAGTTGTAACTAAACACATTTACGTTGAGAAAAAAAATTAAATCAATATATCTTTAAATTTTGTGGCGATTCACCCAACCAACATCTTATGGATCCTTACCTTTTCATGAAAGGAATATTTGACATAAGGGACAATTACAATGCTTCTTACATATATCTGTATATTTCTAGGGGTCTCTATATTTAAGAAGCAACAACACCCATGGTGAGGCACCAAGCTCAGATCAATCAAGATTGTGGAATCCTGGTATTGGTTTGGGGCATGTCTGGAAGGGAACAACATCCTGAAACACCCTTTTGCCTTCACAATTGTAGTAGCATCACAAGATAGGGTGCTGTCTATGCTGCAGTAAACACACAGACCGTTACACAGAACGGCAGACAAAACATCTTAAGCCTTCCTTTGACCACACATTGGCAGCTAAACTGTCCCAGAGTAATAGAAATAGTTACAAGGGCTAGAGTGGCTATGAATGCGTAATCGTTTAGCAGAGTTTCCTAAAAATATTGTCAGAATCACAGAAAGGATTTGAATGCTTGCTTTTACCCCAAGCAAATATCCTGACTACTGAACTGTTAGAAATGGGAAAGAAAAAGATCTTTGCTGTCTTTTCCAAGTTTGCCTTTTAAAGGGCATTAAGAGCATTCAAACCTTCTAGAGAATCAGGCCTGAAAAAGTAAATTACTTAGTATTTCCAAGATCAGAAAAAAAATTCTTTCTTTCCCTTTGGTATTTCAGCTTAAATTTAAAGATGCTTCTCAGTAAGTGATTTGCCAGTCATCATCTGGTGTTAGTTTAGGCTTATTTAAATGGAATTGCCATGCAGCAGGCAAGAACAAGCTTACTTATTCCATCTTACTGCTCTTAGACGATTCAATCTGAACTATTTGTGATAAAACCATGAAACATCAAGAGCAGAGTATGGCAAAGGGGCAGGACACAGCAGAGAAGCATACAAACTGAAGAAAATAGAAGTGTGTTTTAATACCCACACATTTTAATCCCCAGAGACAATGAAGAGGGGAGGGGAGGGGCGTCTGGCAGGGAGAAACAAAGAAAGGTTAGATAAAGAACATTAAAAAATAAAGAAACAGGAGAGTGGAAAGTTACATCGAGGTACTGCGAGGAAAGATTGAACATTACTGGAAGAATCATGGTTTACACAAGGTCAAGCAAGGTCCGTTATTTCTTAAAAGCAGGCTTTGTCCTGCTTATTTAATGAATCTGGTTCTAGGGTGTTATAAACTGATATTTTAGAAGACCATTTCTTATCTAGCATAAGCTTGCTTTTATTTACTTTTTCCCCAGTCTGGGTCAGAAAGCAGAGATACAAGTCAGTCTTAATCCAAAAAACAGGAGCCAGACACTTAAGCTTTTGCTTTTATTTGAACCTTACCTAAACATAAATCTATTGTTTTCTGAGGAATATTAAATCCTGTCGCCATTAAACACTTACGCTAATGAAACTATTCAGCCCTCCAACTGCAAGTTTTATACATTTCAGAAACAAGTGAAAGAGGCAAGCAGCAAATAAAGTCTGCAACCGCTCTGGGGGGAAAGATGAGCTGAAGGAAATAGATTTTCTTTTAATAAAGACAAAGATGAATTTGGGGGGTTTATTTTTTAGCAATAGGCATTGCAAAATGTTATACTGTATGCAGACTCTAATAAATAAGGTAGAAGCTGCATCAGACCCTGAATTGGCATACTTCATTGGTAGCAAAGACAATAGTAAACTGTTTTATCACTGAGAGCAGCCAGCACTGCATATGGTTGTGTGACATGCTCTCATGCACTTATGCTTTTTCATATTCAGATGCTATATATCTGTCCTTTGAAGCAGACTATTCAATTAATCATCCAACTTCACATTCACAGTTTTAAAGACACTTCAGGCAAAGGGTGTTCTCTCAGTTGATCCATTTGTGGTCGCAGCACCCGTACATTTTCTATGCATAATCCATTAATTAGGGCCAAGAGAATAACACAAATAATAAAATTAAAAAAAAAGATTGTACAACATTCTCCAAGATCCTCATAAACCTATCCAGCTGCATCACAAGCAGCTTTTACATACCTCGAAGACAGCCCTAAATTTGTCAGTCTTAATGTCATTTCACATCTTTAACTGACTTATTCTTGCTCGTGTTTTGGAATGTTTCCTCCAACATTACTAAGCAACATCCACAGAGTAGCTGCAGAGCTCACAGCTGTTTTCTGCAGATGAGTGGTTTAGCCAATACTTTGAGCACAGCACAGTTACTTTCTTTTGATGTCCACGTTTAATAGCTGTGTAAGACCATTATTTTACATTACCTAACAAGTAATCTGTATATGCAAATGTCACAGACATTCATTAAAGAAAAAGAAGTTAATAGAAATTTCCAGATTTTCTCCAAATTCTAGTTTACATTTGAAAGAAAGCATGTATGTACATGTATTTGCATACACACAGGCACAGATAAACCATACTGGGATGCCAAAAATTTGCCTACTGGATTCTCGAAGTTATCACTTCAGTTCATGTAGTTACACATCAATCATGAAAGTGGTCCTGCAATTTTGTCCACCATGCGAATTGCCCGAAGACAGAAGCAAGTACTCAAGACCTTTCCAGACTTTGGCAAGAAAGCATAAGACATATGAAATTAAACCAAAAGGGCAATTTAGTTTGTGAGATAAAATATTTTTATTGTTAAGCCACACATCTGGTCAAGACAGCTTTAGCTAAAGTTTTGAGTTTTCAGCTGTCGAAATCTAGCCTCAAAGTTTTAGTAAATTAGTTAAGCATGATAGAAGCTTTGCTTGACTATCCAGAGAAATTGCAATCTTTAAGACTAGTATTAATAAATTATTTCTGGATTAAATTTTTTGTAATTTTAAATTTTCCCAATTAAAGCTCCTAAGAGAAGCACCAATGCAGGCAATTCACATATTCAGTGAAAATGGAAGTGCAGGATCAGGTTGCTGTCTATGTTATGCCAGTGAAGTTAGCTGCTGGAGAATTAACCTGTACAACACAGGGAAAAATACCTTAGTACTATTTTACCTACTCTAGCATTAAGATCTGTGACACATTTCCACCACTACCACCAAGAAATATTTGTGATCCTGCTTGATGCCAGCATAGGCAGTTTTGCAGTATGGTAGCTTATCTCTAGATTAGGTTAATGAAGATGCTCCAACTCAGACACTAGTTGCCACACCCGACTTAACAAAAAGGTAACTCAAGAGGCACAAACTAATGAGAAAACAGTTTGCTTCATCCTGAAGTCAAAGCCCAAATCACTAAACAATAGTTTGTTTATAGCAAACCTCCCAGGGCCTGACTGCATGCAGGAATGATAGGTTAGAGATCCAGCTCTTCACTTCTGTGCATCTTATTTTCCCTATTTTTAGAAAAACAGACTGCAGGCCAGAAAGTAAGTTTACTACCATTATTTATATATTTAGTTGCTTATTTAAAAATAAAAGAGGGATAGAATTAACTGACTCTACAGGAAGCTTTCATATGAATCCAAATGTTTTATTTGTGAAGTTCCAATACAGTGATTAAGATGAAGTGTGTTTTTTCTTAAAAACCAACAATTTCTGCTGGTTCCTTTACCTATGAGTTCTGCTCATAGTCCAATAGCTACAGTTACAAAGTTATGACAGTTTGTCCTTCCCACAAAAGCACAATCTAAACAACACTGTAGCAATCTTAAAAAACAAGAGGTAGCTGACTTCGTTATTGATCTTAGCACCCCTTCATATAAGTGGAAGAGTTCATGCTTACTGGCACATTTTGCCACTGGCATGTGTTTATTCTACTTTAGGAAGAAAGGTTAAGATACGGAACATGAAAACATAATATTTAACATTATTGCAGTGTTCAACATTAATAGTTATTTAAAACTAAACAAATTTAGCTTGCACAGGAAAAAAAACACAAATCTTCATGCTTTTTTAGCTAATTCTTGTTCAGTCTTTACTGTCAGCTCTGAATTTCTATCATAGTCAGCTAATACAAGTTCCTGAAACGATAGAAGGAACTATCTTTATTCTGTCTTCAGCATCTGTCATATTTTCTTGTTTCCACAGGAAAACATGAGATAGCAGAGTGACAAGACGGGTCTTTTTTTTTCTTTTTTTTTTTTTTATTATGCCATTAATCACAATTTGTTGTCATGTTAATTCCTAGTAATCTACATGGGAAGAGTCTCATGAAAGATCCAATACAGCATTCTGTTGAGTCCAGTTCAGTCTCCATCACTAAAGCTTTTCAAGTTTTAACTCACATCATTCAAAGGGCTTTAATCTTTCATTTCTACTAGTAGAAGTCAAATATAAGTATAATCACATTCTTCAAAGAGCTCAAGCTTACAGCTTACTTCAAAAAATTATTTAAATACAACTGCAAAACATTCAACAAAATCTCATGATTTTGAGGAGACGAACAAATCACCTTTCCATATTTACACAGTCCCAGGCCAAGAGATTCAGAAATTTTATACACCTTATATCACAAGGAATTAATTTTCCCGTGGGGGATAATGTGCTTTTCTGTGAACTATGTGACAGTGTTGAACAGTGCATGAAACTGAAAATGAGCAAGAACTTGGTAATCAAAGGCAATGAAAAATTTTGCTCTCTAGCAGGACAGTTCACAAATCTGCACTCTGAAACCCTCTGGCTTAAATCTAACCACCCCATAATCAGTTTTTCACAGCTACTTTATAATCAGGTGTTCTTTCTCATGTCAGTACTTTGTAAGACTTAAAATTCTTCATCAAATATTTTAGTTTTATTGACAGTGTTCAACAAAGTCTCACATAATTCTGAAGATTTCGTTCTGCATCTCTTGCCTATACTTTCTGCCTTTCAGGATCTAAACAAAACATACAAGGTAGACTTTGTGTGTATCCAGTACTTACGGCATGAAATCCAAAATTATCAATTGAATTTGGTTTTCTTTAGAGCAAACACTAGTTTTTTATTACTGTTGTATCTCTTTTCAAGGGCTGTTTACCAGCAATAGAAATCCATGAGTAATTACCATTTTTCATAATTTATCATCTCATTATTTCCTTTACAATATAGCTCACAAAAATAAGAGGAACAATAAATCACAGGAATAGGAAATTAGTAGTACAGAGCACTTAGCAGTTTTTCTTTTTGCCTTTTTTTTTTTTTTAACATTTTGTCATTGCTTGCTTTTTAAGGAAATTTTTCTGCCAGAAGATTTCTACACTAAAGTTAAAGAGATCCACAGACACAAGACCAAGTGAATTTGGATTCAGAAGGGAGACAGTGGGATTCATAATCTTCACATCTTACTGTCAATGCAAAATCAAGAGAAGAGACAAGGAAAGGACTGAAGAACATCAGCAGTCAAATCTCACCAAAGCCCTGTGAACACTGTGTACGGTGCTGGAAGGGAAAAACCAAACAACTTTGGTTTTCACATTTTCTTACAGGCTCTTTCCCATAACTACCATTCTCCTTTTCTGTCAAACTATATCAGAGGTATTGCACATGGACCTTGTTCAGTCAGGCTGTTAGTACTTCTAGCTCATCTGAAAGAATGCTGATTAGACAGAACTGGACACCCAGGAACAAGGTAAGCTTTCAGGCAAGTAGAAAAATGTCTTCAAACCTGAGGATTTAGTTTGAACTCTTGACATTTGATAGTGAACACATTACATGCCCCCTATCTGCTAGACAAATTGCTCTCCTTATCCCACTTTCTTGTGTCCCAAATAAAAACAAATAAGCAAGGAAATTATTAAAATTAAAAAGGTGTCTCCCTCCTAAGTAAAAAAACAAAAAAAGAAAACCCATATACTTTACATATTTATTGTACTGTATTATGCAATTCACAGTAGCTCTCTAGACTGTACTTAGAAGTTTTACCAGCACCAGTAATATTCAGTGTGCTCAAACTGCAATGAAAATAAAACAAAAAAAGTGCATCTGCCTTCACTTCCCCAAGGCAAAGAAACTAACACAGCATGGCCAGCAGAGACTTTGAGACAGATTGTGTTAAGAAAACTGTCTTAAGTGGGTACATAAGAGTTGCCTTCAGTTCAGGATTTTTCTCTGCAAATTTAGCATCAAAGAAATCATCACAAGCAAAGTTAAAACTGTTTCAAATATACTGTCTTATACATCATCAGTTATCAAACCCTAGAATAGATCCTTGTAAAATTTGGGAACAAGTCTAGGAACAAGCTTTTCACATTACTGTACAGATGACTTCTCTATTAATGGTCATTGATAGGTATCAGAGGAAAATACATGAAGAGTTGTGAGACTCGTGTCTAAATCATGTTTCCCCCAGTCACTAAGCTGCAGTCACACTTCCTCTCACAGTGTTTTCAAAAAAAGAGCTAAACTTCTCCAGAGGAGTTAGGGTGTGGTATCCCTTCCTTTGCACCTTCATGCCATACTACGAAGCCTAGCAGTTGGGTTGCTCTCTGAGAACATGAAAACACCATTTTGAAATCCCTACAAGCAGGGCAAGAAGTCATTGTATTCCTAAAAAAAAAAAAAAAATTAAAAAAAAAATGCTTCAAGCACTTTACTGATACACTAAGCAGAAGTAATTCACACATGTAAGCTTTTTCTCTTCAGAAGACGGAATCTATGGGCCAGTGCTCAAAGAAACCCTAACCTTGCTAACCTAAAATTTAACACTCCTCTATTAATTATTTCGATATAGCAATAGACTGTCTGTACTGGCATGAAGGGAACCCCTGTTGAGCCGTTTCTTTCATGATGATGACAATGATGAAAGTCATCCATTCCTAAATAGTCTAGCTAGTACTAAATAAAGACAGACTGTAAAGCTCTCAGCTAACACAGATCTTTCAATGGATTCCCCTTAAATCTTCAGCTCAGGACCTGACAGGAAGAAAAGGAAACTAAGATTCAAGCTTTGCAATTAAAGGAGCTTACTTCCCTGCTTCATGGAGTGGGAAGTGAATATAAAGAGCAGCATCATTCAAAGTATCTGAGACACTTAGAACTCACAGAAAAATACAAAAAATATCTCCTTATCACAAGCTGCTCAGTCTTCTAGGAAGAAACGGGTAGAGGTGCAGCAGCAGGCTAAAGCCAGGATGGGTGAGGGCAAGGGTAACTTTCACCAGGGGAAAGAACTGAAGAGAGAACAAAGCGCTGCATTGTGCAGGACGGTGTGACCAAGCCAGGTAGCTCACATGTGAATTAAGTGAATAAAACTGTTCTCTAAATCCATTCTTCACCATTTTTTTCTTTCTCTATCATCAGAATCAAAAATCAGCTGTTCTTTTGCTTGACCTGAAAAAGAGGTAAAGGAACATACGCAGTACTTTGTGAAATATGATAGTAAGCAGTTCACTAGCTTTGGGTACATGGTGAAATCATTTAAACTGGCTTACCTGCACATTTGCCAGCTCACAGAACCTGCATTTGCAAAAACCAGCTGTTGCTCCTATCTTGTAATGGGGTCCACGCAGGGGGCTCTCCTGTGGGCAAAGCATCTTATTAAAACTTAATTTCTGTGTAAGCAGATCTTTTTGCCTGAATAGTCTTCGTGTTCACAAGCTGTGCAAAGCAAAATCATCTGTAAATATAGGAAGTGAAAACTCTGGAAAATTCAGAAGACACTGTAAACTGTGCAAGCCAATCACCATTTGTTTTGTGAAGTAAACAGCACAGGATGCTGAACACAGCACAACCACAAAAGGAGCAAACACGTAGACGATCTGCTGTTTCCCAGTGACATCAACAGTCTCTGATTCAGCCCTAGTTTAACAAAAACATCTGCTTTTTAGCTATTAAATTCAGTATAGAGACATGGATTCAAGAAATCCTAATGGTTAACAGTATGTTTACTTTAAGCAAAATACAGGTAAATAATTTTAGCTCATAAGGACTGAATGAAGACTTGTACAGTCCGCTTTGTATGCAACCCAAATGACCAAGTCACACTCATGTTGTTTGTGAATGTGCAAAAAATACAGAAATGCTAAAATATCAAAGATAAATTTGAAAATTGTATGCAATTTCTGCTTTCGTTTTTTCAGTCACTTTAACCCCAGTAGTTCTGTTTATGGCTTCCAAGGAAAAAGAAACATCATAGAGAATAATATTAGCTAAGATTACATAGGATTATTGAGATAAAACTGCAAAGCACTAACAAGGGAAAAGGGGGTTGCCATATCTCCACAGGGGCTGAGAAATAAAACTTAGAAGGTGGAATGAATTGGAAACGTCTGAGACTATCTGGAAAACCAAGCAGGGAGAAGCACAGAGATAACTGGAGCTGAACAAAACAGCATATGTACATTGAAAAAGATGCTGTTCCTGTCACAGGAGCTAGAAGCCTAATGCCATCCTAATTCATTTATTAATTTATGTTTTGTTATATTAAACTTGTATCTTATTTAAAAGTTCTGAATCAGACCTCCTTAATCATCTTGGCATCTACATGGTTCCAAGAGTAGACAAAGAAACAGGTGAGTGTAAGAACGGAAGTGAACTACAAAACATTCCCAACCTGAGGATGCCACCACAGGTCAAATTCTCCATATGTCTATTAGAAAAATAAAACAAATTCAGATATAAAGTTATATCTTCTTATTGAGAAAGCGGAGCTACAGGAAAGAAGGAGAAAGATGTGTTAGCTATTTTTTAAATACTTCTGACTTTATTTACGTTTACAGTTTCATAAGACTGTCAGCATTCAGATTTACAGAATACTGCCCTTCTAGAAAAGACAACTTGTGGGTTTCACACAACAAACCAAATGGAGATACACCTCTTCAATATTTTTTTTTTGCAAAAAATATTAACATATGTAAATTACATTACATATGTAAATATTAATAGAAGTTTCGATATTATCCAAAATTGAGATCGATTTGCCTCTTCAAAGAACTCAAAAACAAATCAGTCCTAGATTGTTACTGCCAGTATTCATTAACTCATGTTAGAGATACGACTGCCAAAGATGTTATATCCTTCATAAAATTCATATGACAATAAAGCAACCCCAAAAGATCATGGTAGATCACAGCTGACCATTATTTACTTCCACATTTTTCATGAGAGCATGCCTTCAAGCTCAGTAAGTGTAGGGTATCCACCATTAAATAGTAGTCTTGTGGCAAACAGTATCCAGTATTAAAAGACACTTGGGAAGGCTAAAGAATATTAGTAAATTGTAGAGTAGCACTTTGGAAACTGGGAGTTGTCACCTGAAGTACTGATTAGCAAAAAGTTTGAAGATTACTATAATGATGTAAGCACAGATGTTAAAAGAAACAAGGATATTGTGGATTCATAAAAACACTACAGAGCAAAAAAAGAAAATGTACTAAAATAATCAGCAGTTAAAAGCTATGTAGCTACAGCACATCATTTGCATTTATGTGAGCACAAAAAACTTTGCTTAGGGTATCTCTTCTTTATTCTATGAAGGCATTACTGAAGAAAAGTCAAGAATAAGAGTAGAGATATGTTCTACTGTCCACTTTTCCATACAACAGGAAGGAAAAGATGCAAAACCAGAGGTGTGGAACAAATAGAGCAATGAACCGAAATGAGAAAAAGCCAACACATGCTGTAAAACCCAGGAGATACATGTTGGCCCTGACCTTGTGACCCAACGTTTAGATATTGTTCCCCTGTGCTTTCTTCAATTATATGCATCTGTAGACTGAAGAGACACTAAAGAAAATAGACTGCATAGAGTAGCACTAGCATTGTTTTGTTTTACAGTGCTAAAAACTTTCTACACATTTTTTATTTTATCTAATCTCCAACCATACTTTATAGGAAAACTGGAAAACCCCAATAACCCACTCTAGATTCTAACATGCTGGCATGTGTTGGGATCTCTTTAAGCACATCTGAGGAGTCCAACAAAATGTGTATTCTGAGTACCTCACTGAGATGTGGCTTGCTCCCTAATGTTATGCATTTTTCATAAGCAGAGGCATTTTTAAATGACCACTAGCACAGCAGTCAGAACAATTTATTTTCTTTTTAAGGAAAGATTGCCTTTAAAAATGAAGAAAAAATTTTAAAATAATTCTATATTAAAGCCCAATAGAACAATTAGCATGTTCTTAAAGAAGAATAGGCAGATATATTTCTTAAACAGCTGACACACATTTCCTCAGAGGTATTTCTGCTACACAAGGGCAATAATTAGATGCCACTTTAAAAAGCATTATGTTAAACACAAACTAATGAATGCATCTTTACGTCAAGTAGATTAACCTTAATATGCTTCATCTTTATGCAAAAATCACAATGAGTATCTGGAGGTTGATAATTTCCTCTGATGCATAAAACTGTGAAAGCAGTGTTTCTCAAGTCTGATTTCATAAAGAAAAATAACAGCTGCTACTATGGAAGATATTGGCAAATCTCATATACATAAGGAGTTTCTCCTAGTTATGTATTACCTACATTGTTATCCGTGTGTATACATGTGCACAAAGGAAAACTTAATTTTATCCATTACTAAATGAGAACATTAACTGCATGAGTCAGGAATTGTCAAATTATGTACCAGTGTTATCAATTCAGATTAAACTCACCTTTAAATGGGAAACCCTGCAAGTGTTTCAAGTGACCTCAAGTTTTCTGAAGTTTAACACAAGACTGATATTTACATAGGAACTACTTATTTTTTCTGCAAGCCAAATAACTAGACATGTAGATGTTTTAAACGATGACTTGTGAGTCTATCTAGACATGAGATCAAAATGTAGAAAGATTTTAATTTCTTTCATTGTGAAGTGGACACAAAACCCTATATGAAAGACAAGATTAAAACTTGTAATACTCACTTACCTGATATTTGGTCACATAAGAATATGGATATAACTTTGGTAATAGCAGAATATTATATTCTGTAAAAGTAATTGTACATTTCTCAAAACAATTTCATTCAAGATTTTATGAACGGGCATTCAGTTTTACAACAAAGATAAATTCCCAAAACACAGATTTTTACTTAAGGGACAATTGCTTTCGTTATTTAAAGATAACTTGTAACAAATGATGATTTGTGGAATATTTACACTAAAGGTCTTCTGAGAATATTAACATTACTGAAAAAGTTTCTTAGCACACTTTGATTCAGTTACAATATTTTTCTACCAGAAAGTAAACAAATAAATAAAACACAAGAAGTTTAGACATAACATGTTCAAAACGCAATAGTCTGCCTGTGGTCTGCTACAAATCATAAGCTATCAGGGCAAGTTAAGCAATCAAACCTCTCTGGTTTTATACGTTGTCTTCTAGATAAAAGTAGGTTCAAATTATTTGCCAAATTACCATTTCTGGAAGTCCACTTGCCTCACATAATTTCATTAGAAAAGTACACACAAATATAAAGCAAAGATCAGTTCAGCTATCCATATAGAAAGGTGTAAGCATGCCCTGTTCTTTCTCCAGTGTGCAGCTAAGCGCAGTTCTGCTTCCTTCCCTGCATGGGCAATCTTCACAGCAGCTCTCCCACAACAGGGAGCGCTATGGGATTCCCAGGTCACAAAGAGACACTTTCTGCTTTCCACCCTTACCTTTTCCCTTTATGTTTGTTAATTATGCAAAGCAGGACAAAAGAACAAAATAAAAAGTGTTTCTCACGCTAAAAAAAGCAGAGTAATATGAGCTTTGTAATAGACAAACTGCTGTACTGCTTGCTAACAAGGCTCTTGTAAAACCACAGTAACTTCTAGCAATAATTTACTCAGTGCCAAACCATGTCATTATCTCCAAAGTGGACTGGACACGCTGCTCCTTTGCAACGGGGACTTTCACTGTAAAAGAAGAGAATTAATACTTTTATATACACCTGCTGTTCGGCTGATGCCAACAGGTGTCGAATTATACAGTGGGAAAATGCTTGAATTAAAATATGCCTAAGGAAAGTAAAACATCTTCATCCACTACAAGCATACAGCTACTTCAGGCAAAGCAAAAGGAGAAAAAAAAAAGCTTTTAACAATCTTTTATTAAGCACAGTCTTTTTAATCTTACTCCTGCTCAAACTGTGAATATGAAATAGAGCAAAGTAATCTTCCATGTTCCTCTATACAGAATTGTTACTCATTTTTTCTCATGTTCTTTTTTTTTAATCATTTTGATGAGGAAAAAAAAATACATAAAGAGGCATTAGAGAAGTGATACAGTAAGGGGTAACAGAAGAAAGAAGAGTTGAAGCTAGAGATCCCAAACATGACTGGGGTTCGCTTGTACTCCTTGTTTTATAAACATAAAATAAGGGGCAGCCTTGAAAATCTTACAAGTCATAGAGATAACTAGATCAAAGGTGAAAGTAAATAAATATTACCATAGTTTTATAGATGGAAACAAACACAAAGTCACACCAGAATTTTGCATCAGAGTTAAAATATGACCCTAAATGTCTGTCCCAGTGGCTCCATATAAAATGGAATATTCAAATAAAAGCCAGAAGAAATGCCTTTCTTTTTCTGTGGAAAAAAAATATCTCATTTTAGGATTTCACAGTTTTGTTTAAATATGTTTGCATTACCATGCAGCTCACAGATGGCTATGTTCTATGAAGAAAACCCTTTTATAAAACAGTATACTTTGCCAGAAGTGGTATAAAATTCTCTCCCCAATTAAAGGTGGTGTAAATTTTAAGTAATATAAACCACACTGACTCTTCAGTAATATGACAATGCTGAGATCTTTTATAGAAAAGAGAAACCCATGTCTTAAAACAGATATATTGTGTTAGATATTGATCGTGTAATCCCTATGCACAATAACTTGTCTCAGGTTTTATTTTAATACTCCTACAACAGCACCAGATAATCATTACAACTTCCAGTAAATGTTTCATCTTTTTCCTCAATTATAGATTTTCTTTGAGGTTATATCCACATTTTCAAAGGCAAACCAAGCCAAATATTACAGATGGCACAGAAAGACTATTTTCATTCCTCTTTAGGAAATTTTTTTCTTCTTTGTGTTTCTCCATTGTACTAGCCTGATCATTCGGGATCAGTAATTGGGATGACAAGATCCACCTATAGAACAATATGAGAAGCAGTTTTCCCTCAAAAATCCTGAAATATTCCATGTAAATGACTTAGGAGAGTAAGAAACAATTTAAACTGTTGTTCCATAAGAATTATGCTAATAAGAATGCCATCAACAATGTAACATTTTCATAGTTTGATTACTTATGTAAAATGTGGCATCACAGGTTACATGAAATTTTCTACTACATCAAAGATACAATGATTATACAATTAGTTGTGTGTATAAATCAGATTCCAACACAAGTACGTACCCAATAACTCCAATTAGCAAAGATCAGGTTGGTAGCAGATAAGGTATCTTGTAGTTAAAGAAACACAATATGCAGCCTTCTGTGCTGATGACAGAGCAGAGCTCATTATCTACACAAGTTAGCATCAAAAATGTTCTACAATTCTACTATTTAGATCACAACAGAGAAGGGGAGAAAAGAACAGGAGAGCAATGGAAACAGTGATTACAGGCACACTGGTACTCAGTCATTTATTTGGTGTATATATTTATACAGTTATTTTGAAGCTAATTTGGTCTACCCTTCTACATCAAAATCAGAAAGGTAGTCTCACATGGTAATGAATGCAAAGGAACATGATTTTGTGGAAGAAACTGCAGAGGAATAAATATAGTTACATGCTTAGATAAATCACAGGGACTTCTGAGGACTTCTGTCCCCCTGGCCCTGTGACAAGTCTCACTAGTGCCTTCCTGCTACCTAGTGCTCATTTCCTTCAAATCCAGGGAGATGCTTCACATGCAGCAGATAGAAGCACTAGCATGTCACATTTCCAGCCATGCCTCCACTAAAGACCCAGTGTTGCCACACATTCACTATATGGGTATGGCCCAACAGAAGAGCAAGGATGCTTCTTCTCCCCACGGTCATCAGAGATGCCTCTCTCCCAGCAACAGAATTTCTTTCCTGCAGGAAATGTGCACTGTTTCTTGCTGCAAACTTTCCTAAGTGCTTTTTTTTTTTTTTTTCACCCTTTCCAATAACAGCAGTGTATCACTGTAATTCACATCAACTCCACAAACACACAGAATAAAGCAAAGCTGAAAGGTAAGTAGCTCACAGTAAAATAGCAAATATTCCATTGAACCACAATTTTTTGTGCTAGAAATGAGTAAATTTATTGACAAAAAAATTCCACTGAAAGTCAGAATGTTATGATAAGGTATGCAGAGAGAATACATCCTAACCAGTAATTATTGGACTATATTCTGAAAACTGCAAAGCTCTTACAGTAACCCTAATAAAGAGAAATATCATTCTTTGCTTTGCACTTCACAAAATGTTGAGTATAAATTATCGTCTTATTAGGAAATTGTCCTGTATAGCATCACGTTCTCTCAGAGTTAATTCTCAGTCTGTATCTCCCACCACAAGTGCTGTACGAGGTATGAAAAAGACCCTGAGTTTTCAAATTAGATTTTCAATGGCTAAGAATCAATATGAAAATTAGAAAGCCTATTTGCTTAGCCAATCCACATTCTTTTGCCAGGAGTTTGCAAGCCAACCAATGTCCTAAATTGGATTTTGTTTATACTGGATATATAAAATTGGACTTCAAGGAAATTAAAAAAAGACAAACCTTAATTGGTTTAAGCTGGATCATTTTCCTCTCAAATGCATAAAGCTGAAACATTATTTCTTCAAAGTGGAAACATTAGATGTGTGGTTATTGTATTGTCCTGTCACTTAAAGTGTAGACTAATTGGATAGTGTTACACATTTAAACATTACCGCGTTTTAAGCTGACAGTACTACAAACTAAACAATATTTCAAGATTTATAACAGATAAACATATAGTTCATAGCACTTTTCCTGTGTTCTAAATAAAAAAAAAGATTAAAATAGCCCCATATAAACTAATTCATGACGCCTAAAGCATGTTTTATGGAAGTCAGTAGAAAAGTAAAGATACTTTACTTGAGTCACTTCACAAAGTGTTTTACTTGAGTTGAAAAAAAGGAAGTCACTAAATATATTTTTAAATGGTCCTTTTTCAGTTTACAGCATCTTAGAAGGATCTAAAAAGATCACATGAAGAAAACGACAGGAAATGCTAAAGTGATTAATATCATTAAATCAAACTATTAAAGACAAAGTGATAATTGGCAAGCAGCAGAAAATAAAAGCCTAAACAATATGCTGGTGCCTAGGTATTTCCTACACAATTACACATTTACTGACTTCATCTAAGTGGTCCTTGCACTGTAGAATTCACAGTCTGTTTATGCCATCCTTCCACCATGAGAAGTGCAAGATACTCATTTTCCTACTGGTGGCTGGATGCAATTGGTACCTGTAAGCAAATTGTTTATAAAGTGATCCAGGTTAAAATATGGTGCCTGACCTTGACTTACTGGCTTGCCTTAGCTGAGTCACTTCAAACATCTCATTTATCAGGTATATGAAGTAGAGTTTATCAGACTCCTCTTTGTCCTTCACAGTGTTTTCACCAATACAAATATGAAATTTAAAATTCATAGTATTATACTAAATTATTATTATTTTTTAAAAATAGGCATTTGCTTTATAAAGATGATCCAGTTTTTCTGTAGCTGTTTGAGTTTTCCTTCATAGTTTCATTTATAAGGACTCTTCTGTTTTCATTAAAATGTATCATCTTCCTACTAAATCATACTTCCAATATATAGCAAGTAAAACTATGTATATAATATTGTATCTGAAATTAGTGTTCTAGACAAATGTTCTCAAAAAAATGCTGAAGTACTTAACTGCTTTAAGTAATGTACACTTCAAACTGGAACTGCTCAGCTGTTTATGATGCTGTGAAAAGATGGAGGATGCTTCAAGAGGAATCTCACTTGATTTAGTAGTAAACTCTCTGCCTAATCCAACAGCTGAGTAGAAGTCAGCACAAGCGCTCAATATGGAATCCCTTTACCAATAACATCTACATGCAAATATCTAAAAAGCAGATGTTCCCAGCTTGTTCTCTCTTCCAGCCAGTCTTTTTCATGAAGCTTAACTTTGGAGGAAAAAGAATATTTCTGACATTTCAAAAATATTCCATTTTATGTTTGAACACCCTGAAGCAAAACCTTTGCATATTTTCACCTATCCAAGATACTCTAACTTTTTTTTCAGTGGGTAGATGGGTTTCTATATAAAGCATAGCAGGTCTGACATTACCTCTCCCGTCAAAAATAGTCAATGAACACTCAACAGAAGTAGCCAATAACTGATGTTTGGACCACATTTCAGAAAGCTAACCTTCAGGTCCCCTCACTGAACAATACAGATCAGGAATTTTAATATAGTTCTTCCTTCAAAAAGATGAACATTGTAAAATTTTATCATTTCAGGGTGCATCTTTTTTCCCCCCTCTTTGTTTCTTTCTGAGACAGAAACTTTTCTTATTTTGTGATATTTTCCTTTATTAAAATTTTTGTGAAAATGTATTAATTCTTCTTAAAATCTAGATGACAATAGATAAATATTTTAGAAAGTAAACAGTGTCAAAAAATGCACAGTTAGTTCTAATGAGTATCAGTTTGACCAAATGTCTCCAGTCTTTGAGCTACAGGATTATTCCCCTTCTACTCCCAGCAGATTGCCTGCAAATATGATAGGAATGGCCTGAACTATCTTCACAGGCAATGTAGTTATGAGAAGTTTTTATATGCAGCATAATACAGATATTGAGTCATGCGATATGTCTCTGACAACTATATTCAAATATGGCTCCAATTTTATTCAAAAGCTTAATCATAGAAACAGCTCCCTTATCATAAAATAAAATGGCAGTGTTTGGTAGACTTATGTCATGAGACCAGAAACACTCCCTTTCAGTATATATGCACACAGACATTAACCCAGAAAGGAATCTGAAATTAACCGTGTGTAAGGGGGAAAACAATCCTAGTATCCGTTGCTAAAGTTACCCCGTTTTACTAGGGTTAGTGTTTATATAATACATCGAATTGTTATGAATCTAATACAATGACAATTATATAGTGTAACTCATAGCATGTGCAAGTTTTCTAAGGCACATTTAGAAGGCTGTTACAGCAGAAAGGACAAAGCATACTAACTAAGGTATGAAATAGAAATGTTAATCAAGAGACTTTAATGAGAAGGAAGGAAAGAAATTACCTAGTCCGTACATTGCCATGTGGGGTCCCAGTGCACAGCCATAGAAAAAACAAAACAGGTTAAGGGTAGATAAGCAAGCAAGCAAATAGTTTTCCCAGTTCTGGCCATGTTGTGCCAGCAGAGTTCTTGTAGATCCTAATTAATTAACTATAATAACTACCTGAGGTGGTAGAACAGACAAAGGTCATTGTTTCAGTATGCTCATCCTGCTTTTTGCTATTTTATCTCTTTGTACAACATTCTGTTTGAATATTGCAAATCCATGTGCTTTTTTTTAAAAAAAAAGCAACACACTCCTTAACTCTTTACCTTGTCATAAAGCTATGTTTTTGAGTGATCTGACAGCTAGCCCAGTATTGCATCTTTACAGAATTCATCACCCTAGTGTTATTCCCCCAGGTTTCCGCAGACTGGCAGGCTCCTGACAACTACATGAGCTGACTTAAGGAATAGTTATACAGGCATCTTCAAGGGCAACACTAGCCCTGAGGGCAGGGTAGTTTGGTTTGTTGGACAGCGATAATGCTCAGGTCAGAGGAGAAGCTGCAAACAGGGTATGCCACTCTCTTTCTCCAGAATTCATAAAAGCTTTAGTACTTTTAGCTCTACCCTAATAAACCTGTGATGTCTAAGCCCAGCAAGAATTCTACTTAACAAGCAAATGCAATGTGTGAGGAGTTATTGGAGAGGAACCCCAGCTGGTTATAACTATTCTGTTTTTGCAGTTACAGAGCAAAAAATCAGCTGAGCAATTCCTTCCTCTCCTCCTTTTTAGTATACAAGCTGCAGATGAACCCTTCTGCTGTGTTCTTTCCCTCATATTCCAGGCTCAAATAACCTGCCCTTAACATATAATGTCTATTTACGGCTAGTAAGTATCAATCTAGGTGAAAGTTTGACACAAAAATGTACAAGTGTTTTGCCATTTACAATTTTGTAAAATGCTCAAAGCCTATGAAGAAATACATATCTTAGTGAACCACTTGCATTTTAAGTCTTCTGTTCAGCAATAATTTCCCCATTTCAAAAGAGGTTTGTCTGGATTTAGAGTAATAATACCCAATGCAAGACCAGGCAGTATAGATCCATAGAAATCCTGATGTGCACCTGAAGTATTCTCTCTACTTGTCAATACTTGGTTCAAGGCAGCCACAAATTGGTTGGATAACTTTCCCAATATGACAAAAAATTCAGGATGTGGGAGCTGAGTGTGACCATATTCTTATAACTAGAAACTGTTAGAATTGTGGTCCAAATAATTGCAGCACTATTTTACTTTCAGAATCATATACTACAGATAAATATAGTTCACAAAATAGAAATAGCGACAAGTACAGAGTACCTTAGAAGTAGAAAATGAAAAATGAAAGTTCAGTACAAATCTAAAAAGAAGGGATTGTGCAACCAATGTGACAGAGGAGCGATTTATGAAAAACAGTATATTCTGTTCTCTAGTGGCTGAAATGCAAGTCAACATAAGAATATCTCTCCAAATTTTCAGAAGTCACAAACAACTTCTATTCATAAAGAAAAAAATGAAGTCTTAGGAAAAGCGATTTCAGAAACATCTATTGCCTATGTTACTACCATCTGCTACCATGCTGGCAACAGACAAATCAACACTCAAAAGCCAAGTCTGACACACCACCTCTCTCTGACAAGTAAAAAAGAGATTTTTCTTCTGCAGAGAGGTCACCTGTGTATCATGTATATAATGCAAACACATAATTTAGTTTGAAACCCTTCTCACTGCATTCCTTCCCAGACTGCAAACAGATACGTGTTCTCTGTATGCTTGTGAATATCCCTAAAGTACAAGAGTATCATATGCTGTGTGCTAGTCCTATTCCATAAGCCCTCAAAGGGAGCCCTTTGGAGCAAATAGTCACATCATTAGCTATTTTCCTAAACACAATATAAGCCAGCAAATAGATTCTTCAGAAAAAAAAAGATAAATGTCTTCATTACAGTTGACACAACGTCCCTTTCCATAGAGCAAGTTACATTTCCAGAAACTAAAACACAGAAACACAAGTCGATCCATGATACTGGACACTAACCCACTGCTTTTCTGAGCAGGAGGGAAAAAAAGACATTCTTCCTGTAATGGAACTTCTTCCACCAGCCTGTGCTCTTACAGCTGCTCCTAGATCATCCATGTGATACACAGATACTCGCATACTAGAATACTTCTTGGAAGTCCTTCACCCCAAAGCAAGTAGCTCTGGAAGTTTTCATGAAGGTGTATTATTATCTCAGCAGAAAGTGGTAAACAACTGTTGCAGCCCAAGGCAATTAGAAAATCTCTAATGACACACACACATATCTGCAGTTCTTGCATATACTTTATGAATTAGATTTTGCCAATATCAAAACATAAGCATATAAGCAATTTAATAACGTTTTACTGGGGAGTCAAAACATGATCTTTAAAATATTTTCTTTTTAACAAATTGTTATAGATAATTATAATATTTTATACTAATGGAAGCCCAGAATTTGTGACTATATATTTGACTATGTATACAAAAAACATGTATACGTTATGTTGTTTCCAAGCTTACAATATACAAGAAAGTCAATAACTTAGTGTCCGAGTCTGGACTGAATTTTTAGAGGTATAAATAGCCAGACTTTTTATATGGGTAAATAAGGCGTCTGATGACATATATATGGTGGTTTATACTGCAAAACAACATATATTTTAAGACCAATTTTAACTACTTCAGTGCTATCCAAAACCTACCACTATATTCCTTCTTCTCTACAAAAAGCATATTAAAGATCACAGAGATCAAAAAAGGGAGATAGTTGTATCATATAAATTTTGCCATAGGAGTGGCTAGTTCCCTTAAGTTCAGTACATAGTCAAGGCGAAATATGTTCTTCTAACAGATGATTCAGAGCATTTAGCTTCTCAAATTCAACCTTTCACTGACAGTAGAACCCCCCTATGGAGACTGGAGTTCCAACTTAAGCTCTAAACTTTCAAATCTAACATTACCCAGGACAAATATCTCATTTTTCAGCTTCTAAATGAAATAAGAATGTAGCTTTTACCACAGAATCTCACATTACTTTTTTCAATACATTTCAGTTTCAAGGAATAATGAAGACCAGAGCAGCAATAAAAAAAAATAACGTATTGGATTTACTTCACCTCAGAATAAGACAGCAATTCCAGTGGTTGAGTTATATAATGAACATAATATACAGACATAATTTAGAGGGATGATATCACATAACTAAATCATAAAATTGGATAATTTAGGTTGAACAGGACCTTTGGTCATCGGCTGGTCACATTTCTATTCAGAGCAGGACCACATTAAATCAGATTGCTCAGGACCATGTCAAGCCAAGCTTTGACTACCAAGGTTGGACAGTCAAACCTCCCTGAGCTACATATTCTAGTGTTTGATCATCCTCATGATGAAAAAAAAAAAAATCCATATATCTAACCAGAATTTGTTATCCAGTACTTATTCAGACTTGCTATCCAGTAGAAGCCCCAGGACCTTTACTGCTGACCTATTTTCTAGGCAGCTGGTCCTCTACCTGTACTGATACACAGGGCTGGTCTTTATACCAGCATTAGGAATTTTGCTTTTTCTCAGTTTTCTTAACAAAATTTGGCCCATTATCTACTTACATGAAATAATTATCAGCTTTCTGAATTATTTTCCCACTTGTCCACTCAGACAAAGATTTCTCTTTTCTCCTGAACAGATGGTAAATACTTCACTAACTGCTCATTATAATCTGAAAGTAAACATTGGCTAGGGATCAAACAAGTTCTCAGTATAACCTCTGAGGCATATGGCTGATTGAACTATTATAAAGACAATTAAATACTTAGAATGTGAAATTAGTAAAACATACCTCTTGTAAGAAAGTGTATAGAGCATGGGCAAATATAGCCTGCTTCTGCACCTACAGAGATAACTGTAGCCTACGTAAAGCTCAAGAAATCTGGGCAAACATTCTCTGAGTGTTTTTCACAATATCAGTGTTCAGAGCAGTTCTTAACCAAGAAAATTTAAAAATTATTATTCCTGTATACAACTGCAGGTTTTTAAGCTGTACATGACCATCAAGTCATTGACAAAGAAATAAATATTCAAACAAGGACCTATTTCTGATGCTGCATAAGCGCTATTAATACCATGACTGGGAACTTGCAAAAAAAAAATATATTTATGATCTATTGTTATAAAATAACCTAATTTTCCTTAGATGAGACATTTGTGCTCAAGGAGTTGTACCATCATGTGATATAAAACTTTTTGGGACCAGAAACAAAGTTGTTTAGAGACTTTGTTTATGTTTGTTCAGAATGCATGAACTGCCAGGAGTATAGATTATACAAAATGTACGCATGTGATAAAAGACTCAACAGCTTCTCTTGCAGGGAGCATAGCATGTTACAATGGCGGGCCTGAAGAAGACATTTGCCAATAACATTACTCATTTTTTTGTTGTCCTGTTTCTCTATAAAAAGTAAAAAAATACGTTAAAGATTCATTCAAAGTACTGACGCCGTTCTTGGTTCTTACAGGAAGTTTATATGAATGTTTAAGACGCAATTGATCCTGCTTTATGTTTTTAGCATGCTGAATCTGATTAAACACTTTAGCAAAACAATTAATGAAATCATCTTGCATTTTCCTGATACTAAAACTTCAGTGTTTTTTCTGTTCTCATTGTTATACTGTATGACTGTATAATGGATTTGCCCTGTTAGAAAATGCTCAAGTATTCATGAAGATTCTGCTGCATTTTCCTCTCCTTATTTTGAGAACAACAACATATTAAAATCAAAGTATTACATTAACTACTGCACATTTATTTCTAGGAAATTGGCTAATAACTATAACTAATAATTTCATTAAAATATGTTGTTATATACACCTTTATATTCATACTTCAAGTGTTTCTTAGCTTTTTCATAGCTTTTAGTACGAAATTGATAAAAATTACAAGTGGGATAAATAACAAGAATAACATTAAAATTTTACAGGGGCATCTAGATTTCTTGGTTAGCAGAGTGCAGTGAAATATGTAAAATCTGCAGAGCTAAATACCAGACCATATAGATGGGAATTAAAAGTATACACTTACGGTTAAGATCATATAGTTTTTCCTCCAAAAAAAACCCTATCTCATAGATTTGGATAGCCTTCATTACAAAAATGAAGGCACTCCCCTATTTGCTGTTCAGCCAGAGACAGTGAAGCAGCAGAGAATTCATCTTAATTGAGAGATAACTTCAAAGTGTAAAGATATTTCCAAAACAGAAATGCTGCAGTTTCATCTAAGAAAGATAATTATAATACAGAGTCACAGTTAATGTTCCACAGAAGTAATTCCATCCTTAGCACTATTTTCACTACCTTTTAACTTTGAAACGATCCCTGTCGGGCTGAAATTTCTCATACTTAGTCTCAGCCCAAAGGGCTATTTTAAAGTTTAAATTAAAATGTTAAGAAAATTGAGTAACTAAATGAATTTTTACACTATGAAAAACGTTCTCATTTCTAGTCTGCTAAAACTGTCACTGCAAATCAGAATAATTTGTTTTACTTCCTACACTGACATGAATCCAGCTGCTGAACAAAGCTTTTCAGCATGGACCTTGACTTCAGATTAGTTTCTACGTGATGTGCTGAGAACTCTATATGCTATATAATAAATTTTAGCATTGCATATAAAAGCTGTCAGTGTCACTTCTAGTTACTGTTGTCTGAATTACTTGCCTTGAAGTCAAACCAGGTGGCACTTTTTTGGGTGAGGGAAGAGCACAAAGGAAAATGTGGGGCTAGAGCAACTAACAGTTCCGAGCTAAAGACAAGAGATACTTTGTGTGTCCCTATGACGACACAGTATCTGGCATTGGCTTAAATGAGATGCTCAAGAAAGACTATGTAGAGGACATCGTCACTATTAAAACTCACGATGAACACAACTATCCTGAGAACTAACGAACGTAATGAAAGCCATCCCACAACTTACGTCATCCAAAATGTACACTTCTCATAACCAATTTTAAGAGGATCTTGCAAGAAGAAAATACATGTTGATGTGATGCTTCAAAAGGAAACTGGGATTTTAACAAGAAGAATCCTGTGTCACTAACAATTAGATTCTATGACTTTTTATTCAGCTTTTCATTTGAATTAAATGCTTGTGAAGGTATCCCTTAAATACTACCTCCACAATTGAGTGATTAATGGTAGAAATATTTTTCCTTAGCCATTATGAGTTAATTTTTCTTAGGCACCTTCAGTGTCCATCCTTACCTTTCATAGATGCAGTTGCTAAGCCTGTTCCAAAGAACTCAACGTTTTTAGTACAGCCAGGCAAAAAGTTTGGTGAGACCAGCTGCAGCCTAACCACTGCACCTTTGATTTGCTTTTAACAGTGGTTTTATAGCTTAGTTCCCTCCTTTAAAGCATGGGTTTCAACCTGGTTTTATAGCTTGAATGATATTTATTTGGTGTAGAAACATTCTGTGGGCTTCTGAAGCACTGATCTTTTTTCAATAATTTAGTTCAACATTTGGAGTGCCCTGTAGGAATAATATATTTTTAATGGAATACAATAGTTCTGGAGAAAGCATAGGATAAGTCTTAAAGTCTGAATCATTGCTTCTCTATAAAATGAACCATGTTCATACACTTTTCCTTTGTGTGCCACAACCATTGCCATGGCAGTAACAAAGAATTAGAGAACACCGATTTCAGATCACCTTTCAGAAGATCAAATATTTTCTGATAACTGGAGAGAACATGGATACTTTAAGCCTACCTAACCCTACTGTGTCCTGGCACAGATTAAAATTCCACTTTAAGATTAAGTATTTTACAAGACTAGCTAGCATTGTCATCTGCTTCTTTTTGCAGGACTGTTTGGCAGATTAATAAATATAAAGGTTCACCCAGTGATTCATCCAGACCATAATTCTTCGACCAAGTAACTACAAGTTTAAAATAGCTCAAGACATCTTTCAGAAAGACGTCCAAACAAAGAGATAAAAAGTCCACCATATCTTGTACAAATTACTCCAATGGTTAGTTCATCATTCTTCCTAGAGAAAAAGACACATTAACCTGAATTTGCACAGGTTTCATTACAAGTCATTAGATAACATTATGTCTCTACCTGATATATAGCTCTCCAGTATCAGAAATCTGGTTCTTATGAAAGTAGTTTTAGATGTTAATCAGACATTTTTAAACACCTCTCTTAAATGAAACAGATTGAGCTTCCTTAACCAGGCATGCACAGAGACATAGAAATACCACATCTGACACACAGGTCAAGAAAATATTATTTTTAAAGCAAACAAAGTACAGAGCTTCATTTAACTGGGTCACTTTTTAATTGAATTATTTTATTTTTTTTTTAAAGAAAGATTGAACTTCAAGTATAAAGAGTAACCAGTGGAGATGGTTTTATTTAAAATCTGTTCTAAGGTGACTACTTGGCTTCAGAGAAGGATAAACTACTGCTTCTAAGCATAACAACAGTGTGAAAGGACCTTACAGTCAATGCTACAATATGAAGGGACAGGGAGGAGAGGGGGCATTAATTGTGGAATATTATAAAGCACAGGCCTTGGTGAAGGAGGAAATGGATCAAGATTTTATATATAATCAAGAGTCGATGATATGCAGGTCCATGAAGATGAGCACAAGTATTTTGAAATTTTCTGTGAAATATGGAATTAACTATGCAGTGGAATAGCTTACCTGTTGTATGAGAAATACTCAAACCTGACTTAGAGCAAGAACTCAGATATATAGACAGTAACTCATACTTCTCATAATAACACATTAAATATTTATTGTAGTCAAAGGGATATTAAATCCATAACATTTACTTAGCATGATAAACCATTTTTAAAAGTCTCATTTTATGAAGCAGTGTAAAAACATTCTGCCCTGATTGAAAGAGGGTATATTTGTACAAGATCTTTTTAAAGGCAACAGACACATCTTTGTCTCAATTGCATGACATTATTTTTTATGATTCATTTCACTGCTAGAGCGCTATCAGAGAGACCTCCACCTGCATCTACTTAATTCACTGGGAATATAACTTCATCTGAGACTACCAGCAGTAAGAAAATCTTTTGGTATTCTTTCACACAAAAATCTTCAAGAGTGATGGAGATTGTCACTAAAGAGTGTAGCACAGCTCTGGCCTTCGGCAACAAAACTGGAAGGTGAGATTGTCAAATAACAAACACGTGAACAAACCTTGGGGAAAGAAAACTAAAAAGTGCTACTTTTATTATTACTGGTCTGATAGCTCTCATGTTTTGGGAAACCAGCTTCACTCACAATCTGAACCAAAAGGCTTTTGTGACCCACTGAAGTGAAGGATGAACTCATGAAAAACCAGTACTGGCACCCCTTCCCTACAGTAATGTTTGTTCATTGCAAGGTACATAGAGTAAAACAATCATAAAGAGCAGAACTACCCTGCTTTTATTCATGTTCATCACACGGAAATTCACATCTCTTTAAACCAAAGGTGGACAAGTATATTCATGAACTGCAGCTTTGCACTAGTGAGGATCAGGACCTAGAAGTTTACAGAGTACAGGACAGCATCTAGCTTCTGATGTGAAAGAAGGGTAATGGCCTTCCTTCAGTCCAAGGAACATACTGACTTTGCTATCTATAAGGTCTTCCAGACTAGGAAAATGAAGTGAAACAGGCATTCAAAGCATGTATGTGCAACGAAGAATACTAGAGCTATGAAATGTGAGACTCTCCGTAGTCTACTGAAGAACATCATCATCAGAATATAATCATGACACTCATACAGATTGTATAGCTTTTAAGAAAGCATGGAATAGTTTACCAAGAGCTATCTTTTGAATGGCTGTAAGATAATAAAGCACCCTCAATTTACATTAATAGTGTGGCACATCTCTGAGTTACAACTATATTTAGGGAGTGAAAGCCCTGCCCCATTTCATGTCACCATAAGATTAAAGCTTTTATTCTTTAAAGAAGCTATGAAAACAAAGGTACCACTGTAATCACATTACATTATAGAAGGTATTAAAATTAGGTGAGTCACAATTCAGTATGTGGATGATTTGATAGTTGTAGGAGAACGATAAAAAGGATGGTTGGAAATTTGAAGGAAATAGAAAGAAAATCAGACTTAACATTAACAATGCTAAAATGAAATAGAAGACAATAAACTATTAAAAAGAATAGGACCAGGATATCAGCATACAAATATGTCACTCAGTTAAGATATCTGGGAGGATTCATGGTTACTGCAGTACATAACATGGAAGAAAATCAAATTGGGTCAGTATGTAGGAATGCCTAATACTTCTCCCTAGAGATAGTTTGCAACTCTAAATAATGCTGAAAAAAACCTGAAGTTACTCAAGGTCATTAAAAGGTACGCTATTTTATGCGGATGCAATGCCCAAATACCTACAAAGAACAAAAACTCTGTAAATCAGTACAGAGATGAATTTTGAAGCTATTAAGGACGAACGTAAGGGAAGAGGAATCATGTGGGACCTACTTCAGAAAATGCAACAAAATTCAGGTATCTGGAGTAAATGCTACATGCTTCATGTCTCTTACAAGTTCTACCTCATGCTGTCCAAGTTTATTACCAATCAAGAGGAAAAATAAGGCTCAATATTCAAAAATGTCTAAAGGTTTTAAATGTGCATTATAAACAAATGCACAATACACTTTCAACAGAAAAGTGGGATATACCAGGGATTTCTGTTGACAACAGCCAAGGAATGAAGAGGGAAAGCATTTAATACTCAACAGGGCAGGACCCTGAAACAACTGTAGGTTATTATTTCAACATTTTTAGGACTTCAGGATGTTGAGTACTCCTCATTAATAATAAAATAAGAACTATCAGCTTAGGCATAAGCTTAGATGATCTGAGAGGCCTCTCATCTTTGTAGTTCTATGAATGGCATTGTTTTCTGTGCCATGTTCAGCACAGTAATGGCCCAGATCACTCAGAAAAACAGACTGCAACTTGTTTTCCCAAACCTGAGTTTTAATGTTTACTTCAACATGAAATGTGTGTTTATCAGTTTTCTGCTAAATGTAACTTGCAGATACTGATGCAGAAGTGATTAGCACATCACGATTTCTGGCCTTGCAAATATGCTGCAGAAATAGTTGGCTTTCATTCACATAAAAAAATGTGCTTATAAGCTATTTCCAATACATGGAGTCCCCAGATGTCAAAGATCAAAGACTCATTAAAATATATTAAATTACAGCTGTGGAATGAGCTATTAGAATGCTATTTGTGCATGCACAGTGCTGGAAAATGAAGAACACTTCTTTAATGTATCATCACTCTGATTCTCATTTACTACTCAGCATTTATAAAGACAAAGAATTCCACATTATCAAATATCATTAAAGTTCTACCAGGTCTGCCTTAAGGGTAAAAATGCACTTGGGGTAATGAACTTTAATTTTTTTACCATGAAATAAAAAGCACTGAAAATATCAACATTGATTCCCAGAACATCTCTCACAGAAAAGGTTTTCCAAAATATGCTTACACAGCCAAGTCTCATTTGATCATCTGTTAATTTTCTTCTTCTAATTAGCACAAACTATTCATTTGTTATTTACAATATGAGTTATTTTTGCTGAATCAAAGTCTTGCTGACCAACATTTCCAGCTGGTGAAAAGTCATATTACTATAAAGGCCATAACAGTATGCCTAATATCAGTTTTAAAATTAAATAAAATGCCATTTTTCAATCTGACCGAAAAACATTTTTTGTATCTCAAAGTGCACATTTAGAAGGAATATATCTGCTGATCTCTTCAGTTCCATTGAACCTTACAATGAACGTACATGCTGAATTTTAAAGCCCAGTACAACTTTTCTTCTAAAACTGAAGTTAAAAAAAAAAAAAAAAAAATCACAGAAAGGTTTAAGTTAACTTGAGCTGTTCTACCAAGATGCAGTTAGGTTTAGGATGGCTTGGTAAAATGGAAAAGGTAGGACCCAAGTTTATAGACTGCTATTGGATGTTCATATGAAATGCAACTTTTTTCATGCTGGGTTCTTTCAGTCTCATGCATCATCATCTCTCATAAAGGTGTTGCAGGGCAAATTAGGCTTTCAGTTAAGCTTGAAAGTTTTTAACAGCCCTACCTAAGATATTTAGATTTTACAGTAAATGGGCAACCTTGAGTAGCAGATGAAGCAAGAGATAGGAAAATTATTATGATATACTTGAATAATCCCATCTTGTGTGATATCATTAGATGGGTTTGCTCATTCACAGTGCAAGGCTAGCAAGTAAAAACCAGCCACCTTCAGGCCAACCCCTTAATGGAAAAGTCTTGATTTCCTTCCCATCTACTTCTCATTCCTTCATATCAGAGGCCTCTCTTTTGCCCAGTCCTCTGAGATTCAGCCACCAACATCTCCTGTTTTCCATCTATGTGCTCTAGTCTCTGCCTTTCCACATAGGTTCTGGTTTTTCTCCCCGTTTTCTTGATAGACATGTTCTCGTATTATCTCTGGTCCTTTTCTTATCAAAAAAATTGCCATTGGATGATGCTTCTACTCACTTTCAGTGACTTCATCTCATTTATGTTATTTACTCATTTTGGTAAAATACCAGGGTAGTAAGTTGCTTTTTTCACAAAAACTTGAATTCTCTATGCTTATAGGAGGTGGAAAAAATGGAGATGAAAAGTGAATGTGACAGTATCAGTAAGTGCTAGAGGCTGCTATAGCTGGCAATAGCTCAATCTTCCCCAGCAATTTATTATCAAGATTGGTAAGGCAAGTAGCAGCACAGTTCTGAGTGCTTCAGAAACATGGCAGGCCAGCACTGGCTTCCGGCATAAACCAGCTTTCCAACTGGAGAAATGAACTGCATGTTATTCAGTGCCCTGTACCTACATCTTGGTGAACATTAGTTAATGTTTTATCACAGCCTGTGCACAATACATGCATTTTCATCTCCATATAACTATCTTTCCTTTCAAGGAATATTCCATCATAATGGCACACTGAGTTACAAACTGCTTTTGCCATTGGTGACATAGGTCAGTATGTCACCTGCTCGATGAATAGCCTTTCGATTATCATAAAGTTAACATCTACTGTTTAAGCCCTATCACCTATGATAGCTATTTTTTTCCACCGAGTAACCAATGCTATGTCTCTATGGCAGTGTAACTTGCTTCCTGATTAAAACCAAGTGCTTTAAATGATACTGTGTCCACACAAAATGCACTCTGGCTCATTCAAAACCTTAGACCAATATTTAAGTTCTTGCTTTCTAGAAACACCAGGCCAACTCATAAGAATAAAGCCTAAACACTTCAGACTGCAGATGTGAAAACCAGCAAGGTCTCAAGTGCTAATCATGCTTTGCTCACGTAAAAATCACTCAGCAAAATAGCTGCTATCATCCTGTTTCTCACAGGCAGACGTTAAACTGTTTGCAAATGACAGTCCCCCTGATCCCATAGTCCCACCTTCCCCAACCTTCTGCTGCGAGGCCCAGCACTGATTTACAATTCTTGTACATACTGCTCTCCAGATCATTCTTCCCAGTTGGTTCTCCAGATACAGGCAGCTAAGTAAAATCCCAGAACTGCAAATAGCAAAACTTCCCACCAGTTTCAGAGTACTTTTAAAGGGACTTGTTACAATTCAATACTTACATAACATACATTTTAAAACAGGCAGGCAGGTTTGTCAGGTATTTACGTTAGAGACAACATAAGGACAGAAAAGAGATTCTAAATATTAGCTTACTACTTCTCATCAAGATGTGCTAACAAATAATAAGATACAAAATTTTAACTCTGATCAGTAAAGCCTGATCCCAGAACCCTGTTCCAGAACCTAAAGGTACGTCCAATAGAGCTGAAAAGGTCTTTAAAAAGCTCAGACCTGCCCCCAGAAACATCTGAAAGCACTGCTTGCCAACACCTGAGTAGCTATTTCTCATTTGCACTAACTTCAGAAAATGTTTCATTACTTGACATGCCTTAGAACGCAGCACTTTACACTGCCCACTGCACCCTGATCAGGCTGAATCATGTTCCCATAAGGAAATCTCCTAGTGAAACTAAATAAAGAGACTTCACATGGAAATACATGCATAAGTATTGGTCCCACGTCCAAAACACACTGAGAATAACTTTTAGAAATGTCGTCCAAGCCTTTTACAACATCGAGACAAATATTTTTATTTTTTAATCAGCAAAAATCCATTCTTCACTTATTCATAGCTCATATGCAATAAATAGAAGGGCCTAGTAATGCTGGGAAATTGACTGTGTAATATTTTTCCTCTTTACTCATATGTTAGAGTCAAAACTGTAAAAGGGGCACAGAGAGCTGTTATACTGGGAATCTCACAGTAAGGTCAAGTAGCACATGAGCTGTAAAACTCCAGGAAGCAGCCTACCTGAACATGCAGTGAAGACATGCTGTATGTAAAGGATCATGAGCAAATGACTCCCTGGGCTGGAGCCCACAGCAGTTACAGTGGTTTGAAACCCAGCCCATTTCTGGGGCTTGGTTTAGAGCTCAAAGTGAATGCAAAGACTAACTTTTTTTTTTTTTACTTTCCTTCTGTAAGGACACATTTGCACCTCAAGTATTTTAACAAGCCTTCTGCGTAACAATAAGTCAGCAAAACACAATGCCATTTATGTATTTTTTAGGACTTCAACCAAGCTGGGGTTTTCCAGCCAACGTGGACAGAGTTTTAGCAGAAGGAATCTGAAAATGCAGCATACCTTCTTGAGAAGATGAAGAGTTATCTAAGGGCACCACATAGCTGGGTTTAAACCTTTGTTGTCTCCATCCATAAGAACAACTTTTTTTTTTCCTTCCTGTATGATTTATAGCAGTCTTTTCATGGTCTTCATGGATCATTAAAAAGTGCAATAGCATTTGGTGGATGTTTTGTGATAAAGAAGATTGATATCTCAAATAGTCCAATCATTTTTAGGATACACTCTTAGGATCCCGAAATAAACATAGTCTTAGGCAGATGGGATTTTTTTAAAGGTAATTAAAAAAACTCAGTCAATCCCAAATGAGGCAGGAAGTTAACATTTAATATTATCTTCACTGCAATGATGTACCTTAAGAACTAAGCTAAATACTAAAATCAAGTAGAACCACTTCTGTTCTAAATCTCAGAAATTGCTTATCTTCAGGGCCCATTCTACATTCCCATATTTCCAGCAATTACTTGTTTCCTTAAGCCCTTAATCACTTCAGCATAATATTGTAGAACTTGTCTAGTTATATTTAATAGTAATATGTAAGCTTTCTATCTACCCTTTGCTTAATACAAAAGAAAAGATAGGGCAGAATCACAGTGAATACTCTTTTCACAAAGACAGAGAAGACATGTTTGCATGTTTACAAGTACAATACCTGATTGTTTTGGAAAGTGTGTTGGAACATATCCACATATATAAGGACAGGTGGTAAAAGAAAGAACACTGAACATTATTCAGGAAAAATAAAAGCTTCTGAAGGAAAGACATACAAATGAACAGCATCTGAGCTTCTTTGTGTTTGTTGACCCACTCCCCAAAAGGCAGTCAAGGAAATCAGCAGTTATTAAACTATAAAGTTAGTGTAATTATAGATTAATATTTAGAAGGTATATTGAAGATAGGACACAGTATAAGTGCTGGTTATATAGTATGATGTACAATTCTTCATCTTCCTGAAAAACTAGATCAACCAATAGCAGTGATTTTAAAAGCAGAAATGGTTATGGGTTATATAAAAAAGCATGATTTGAAGAAAATTAGTTTTTTCGTCAGAGCTCAGCTATTTAATATAAGAGATACAACTCCAGCTCATGAATCAATCCTGTGAAAATTTGTAGTCTACGATATTAAATTCTGCACTGGCTCTAAAACAAAAAAAAAATAATTCCAAAAGAGTCGGTAAGAATAGAAAAGAAATTAACCATAGTTTATCAGTAAACCTTTTAGTATTCTTAAGGGAGTTCCTCACTGCTACATGAAGTTTGAAAACTTGCAAATAGGGTTATGTTCCGTTCAATTTGTCATCAGAGTGCCAGGCAGATATTTACTAATTTTGGAAAAAAATGGAAAATTCAAGACTGGCTAAGAACCCAACAGACACTCTTCATCACAAGAAGCTGGTGGAGTGTTTTTAGTGCTCATTACTGCCAACCATGGCAGAAAAGACATGTCAAACTATGCTCACTGTGTTTTTAAATTTTAAAAAAATAATAAATTCATTTTGAAGATAACACTGACATATGACCTTTGTAAATGTAAGAAAACATACAATAAAAGTTTTACCAAGAAGGTCTAAAGTGCCACACATTTCAAAGAACTCAATAGGCTCTGGCTGTATGGATGGGGAGAAAAACCTTGAGGAATACACTAGGCACTGTGGAAACTACTGCTGATGAGCATACAAGCACACTGGCAAACATGAGGGGGCTTTGAGCTCATAAGAAAACAGGGAAATTAATAAACACATCCTACAAGGAAGTGTGATAAGGTATATCACTGCTAATATAAGTTTTGCATTTGCAGCTCTAAACACAGGATAACAGACATGTCATCAAGTAAGCCCATTCCTGAGCATCAGTGCTTCCTCAGGGATGATTCCCTTCAGTCCCAGTGAACTAATGTGAGTAAACGGGGCTCTGGCATTCAACTCTGTGTGAATCTTCCCGGGGTTTTAGTGAAGCAAAGAAATAGAGGGACGTTTGTAAGGTTCTTCTATTACCCGCAAACTAATAGGCCTGAGAGATCAAAGATCATCCCTGGCATAGCTATGGCATAGCAACTGAACAATAAGGCTGAGACAAGACAAACCTAGGGAAAGCTGGGAAAAGGACACTGGAAAAGGAGGCTGAGGATCCTTGTAAGCAATAACTTGAGTCACACAGCTGCTAGAAAAAAATAGGGAGAAAAACAAGGCTGTGAGTAAAGCATCAGATCAGCAAAACAAGGTTATCTGTGGAAAGAATCTGGGGCTGCTGGCAGGAGATGAGATGAAATGAAGGACGTAAGAGCAACAGGATCAGCTTTAGATTAAAGTTGCCAAGCAGTCGTGTTCAGGAAGCCTGGAGCTTGAGAGCAATAGGAATTAGACTGGAAGAGAAGGACTAAACAAATCTGCCCCTCCTGGATGGAAATAAACAAAAGAGTCCACCCTCTCCAGAGCTCCTTCCATTCGCAAGCTTGGAAAGAACCCCAGATTCCTGAAATTCACTATTTCTCTGTGGATATAATACATTTATCAGCCTATCTACTGTACAGTTTAGTAGGAAATGACAACATAGTTCTGAGGACCTATCCTAGTGTAATACTAGCTCAGTATTTATTTAGTATTGCGTAGATTATACAGAGCCAAGATACTAAATGGACACTGCTGCAAAAACTGGGAGTACAGAAGCTAAATTTTCTCTTCCCTTCCACTCTAATGGAACAGACACAAGAATTATGGTATATCACTTAACATGATCATGTATTGTCCCACCTCACTGAATACACAAGTGAAATCAGCAGTTAATTACTACTTAGCTTCATGCCTATGTGCTCAACATAGTTCCATGCAAGCCTTGGTCTGATATCAGAGTACTTAATTTTTCTTTTCCTTTTTTCTGAAATCATCATCATTATTGCACATGAGCTTCTAACAATATTAATCTTTAAAACACCCACGCACCATTCTATTTTAGAACAAAACAGATGAGAGAAAACTCTATACAATGCATTTTTATCCATTCTTAGGCAGAATAGAACAAAATTTTTCAGCCTCTCTCAGTCTTTACATTACTTTCAAGCGATACAGTGCAAAGATTATGTCAAAGAGGTAACAATGGAAGATATGGCAAAGCACAAGGTGCCACATTTGGCATGTCAAGATAGACTTGAAAAGCAGGATTTGATTGCTTTATGGGACAGGATAAGGAACAAATGGAAGAGGAATAGGCAGTGATTCTGTTTCAGCAGTTTTTAACCTTGTCAGCAGCGGATGCATTTCAGGTGAAGTTTTGTACACAACAGAACAGTAATCCATTAATTCTCTCTCTCTCTTTCTCCTTCAGCAGGATTTTGAACACAAGGGGAGTCCAAATCCTTAGGTTTTAAAAAGCATCCCAGCTTTAAGGGAATTGAAGATATACCACAAACAATTCTGCTTCAAGTAAAAATCAAACCAGTAGGAAACAAAAATCCTGCAGAACTTTAATTTAGAGTAAATCTAAATTGAAAAAAAATACATTAAAAAGATCAAGACAGACTTCCATTGATTTCAACAAACTTTGGATTTAAATCTTTAAAAAATAGACAATCCAAACTAAATAAATTAAGTAAAAACTGAGGAACTATCCTCTCAGTTTGAAAAGAAAACCTGTGGTTATAATAACTTTGAGCTTAAACTGAAATTCACGATGTGCATGATCTGATTTTATCTAAGTATTTAGACTGAGAGCATAATTATTGATTAACTTGCCAGAAAAGTCAAGTTAATGAAAATTAAAATTCTCACATACTAAACTCATCCAAATTGACCTGTTCAATGAGACCCAACATTAAGATCATGATCTGCGAAAGCCAGAAACTTCCCTTGGAGGTGTCATAAAACAAATAGCTGTACAGTATACCCTCCTGTGCTCTTTCTGTGGTAGAAGTCAAAAGCCAATATTAAAAGACATGACATCTCTTGAATTCACCAGGATTTGGAATAAGCTCTTAAAAAGTGATGCTGTATCCTTTGAGGCAAAAGGGTTATTAACTGGAGAGGATGGCTCCTCTTTTTTGTAGCTAAGATTACAGAAGTGTTTCTCTCCAGAGTTCCAATTAAAGTGTCAAATTATTGTTTTTTTGAAAGAGTTCTCTTTGGTAATCAACTCACTATAAAAAAAAAAACCTAAAGTATCAAAGAAAAATAGCTATTAATTTATTTTAGGCTACAGAGAACATGTTTAAAGTATATCGCTGTTTTCCCTCCCTATGCAATGATCACTGAATCCAGCAACAGGACAGTTGCTAGACACAATCAAAAATATAAGCCAAGATGTTTAATCCAGAGGATTAATCCAAAGACATATTTGCAGATACACAGTGACAGAAAGAACCGATACAACCCCACAGTCATAGAGCAAAATGGAATAAAACACAAAATAAACCATCACAGGAAATTAGTCTGAAGCCAAGCAACAGATTTTTTTCTTACAGCCAAAAGAACTGGGGTGTTGTGTGCCAAGAATGCACTCTGACCCTCTTTTTCCTCTGAATACAGGTACTGGTTCAAGTATCAGATACATTTCAACAAAGTACCTCTGTCAAGATTATTGATACAGCATAAAGCCTATATTTACACCACCCATAATTTTGCTTGTCAACATGATATCCCAGTTCTTTGAATCAAAGTCACATTTATACCCCACTGAATAAAGTATTAATTACTGTCAAATACCAAAACACTATTAACATGTACATAGCCTGTATCTGGTGCATAATTATAAGGATTTATTGAGATGACCTCACTCGAAATTTTGGACTTTTAGATTTCTTTTTCATAAAGGGCTGAAAAGTAGAAATTAATATTTTCCCATATATTTATTACTAATCCAAATATCCTAAACTCCTGCATGAATTGGATTCAGTCTGTAGCAGGAGAGGTTTTCAGGGAAATTCAAGTGCTATGCTTCAAAATTGTGTTGATAAAAGGGACGATAGTCTTTTCTTCATCATAACTCAGACTGGAAAAACAAAGCCAGAGAAAAGCAAAACAAGGTATTACCAGGAAGACAATGCAGAAGACCATATCGGCAGGAACCATCAATGCTCAAGATATCTCAAAAGTATTGGGTCTGCATCTTTTACAGTCACACACTTTTTGTACATCCATACTCACTACATAAGCAAGTAAAAAGTTATTAATTGATTTAAAAGGAAAAATGTCTCTTCACAATTATCATTTAATTATTGTGCAGGTATTATGAGTAACTTCTTTACAGTCTACCTAGTCATATATGCAGGCCTTTGTGGTGACCAAATACTTTTGAATATCAGTAACTACTTCTGTATGTGATCCCTACACCTTAATAGATAACAGAGTCGAATGAGGACATAAAAAACTAATGAAATCTAGGTTTAGAAGCATGTCTGCTGTTTGATACTATAATTAAGACCTTTTAGCTGTTTAATGTTTAGAGTTTAAAGTTAAAAAAACAAAAAATAAACTTCACTATTTCCTCTCCTCAGTTCAAAAAACTTCAATACTGGCATTTAAGAATACATTTGAGGCACATTTAAATATTTCAGGGCATTTGGCAGATGAGAAATGTAAGTCAGCCTAAATTTTGCATTATAGTCAGTTGTTTAATCATGGCTAAGGAAAGAGCATAAAAATTAGAATGATACGTCAACATCTGTCAACAAGAATTATTGTTCCTATTTGGCTATTTTAAATTTAGAATTAAGTACTGTCCAAAAAAGTCTGTTCTAAGAGATGGAGATTTTTTTACTGCAATATCTGTTGTCTAGATGTAAGCACATTTAATCAGACCTGTAACTAATAAATATCAACTGATAAACAATTACCCATTCAGGTTGACTGAAATATCATAAATAATAGTTGTAAAGGAGGATTAATGAAGGGAATGTGTTTTTCTGCATTGTTTATGCACCACAGATGTTTTGCATTCAAATATGTATATCTAGTGTCAGATATGGACACAACACATTTACAAGGGGACAAAATTGTGAATATAAATCTATGGAAGACAAGAACAAATATGTCATCAGGTCAGAAGGATTTGTCCCTCTGATGAATAATACTATAATCAGCTGTTAGCAATTAATTTCTAAGCAACTATACACTTAATTAAAAGCTGTAGAATAGAGCAAGAAAAAGTAATTTAGAAAAGAAGGCAGGAAATCAGGACTCTGCCAGTGATATGAAAACAGAGACAAGAATAGTTCTCCTGACTTTTAACCTCCCATTTTCCTGGGTTTGTATTTCATACAAGCAGTACATATATGCTTCAAAAAGCAAGATCATCAAATTCTGAAAGCATGTATTGGTTGTGCCTGTATACTATTCATGAAAACACCATCTACTGCATGTATGTAGAGAGAGACAGACACACACACAGAGAAATATATCTGTTTTCTGTAGTACTACCTGTCTGGGAGTTTTCCATTTCAATGCTACCAACCAATTACCCCCAGCAAAACAATGAAAGGCTTCCTATTTAAATGCAATCAATAAACAAAACTTCCTCCCATATTACAAGTAGATTGATCCATTACGAACTTGAGGAAGGCCTTCCCTGGCTTTTATACTAAGGCCATTAAAAAGTGCAATCAAAGCCTCAAAGGAAGTATCTGTTCTTTCTCTTCATACATATACTCCTGATTCTAAATATTATCTTTTTATGTGATTTTTTGATTTTGAGTCACTGCATCATCATTGATGTTATTTCGTTTGAATGCTAAGGAGATGGCCTATACTAAATTTCAGCTATCTTTAATTCCAGAAACCTCCCTTGGGATCGCTACTGACCAAGCCCCTACACTTCAGCAGAATTCCTAGGCATCAGTTAAGGCAACAGCTGAGTATCCTGCTTGGCAGCTGCTTGTTTTCATAATGCCAGAACCAATATCCAGTGTGTACACTGGATCTAGAATAAATTTTAAAAAAGTTTAAACCATTCTAAAAATAAATATATAAATTAATAGTCACAATCTCTAGGCAACATTACCCTTTCTGCAGAGCCTTGCATACTTATAGCAGAGCTAATGAGTGTTCATTTGTGAACGCTCTCTCCAGAGGACTGCCACCAAGAGGGAGGGTGCTCAGAGTGACAGGTCAAGTGAGTGTACAGAGAAAAACTCAGAGAAGCTTCCTGGCTGTAGAAAAAGTCAAAGTAACGGTAAACAGCAGTTTCTGAAAGGATATTTAGAAACTAGAAAAAAGATAATGGGGAGTGTAGCTGAAACTAGAGTCCATTAAAATGACTATTAAAATAAATTCCTGTAACACTTCAGTAATCACTTCAATAAATGTCTTTTTTAGATTCCACTAAATACACAGTGAGAAAATTTTGACGTTTAATCTTAGCACTGGCTAAACATTCTTCATCTGCATTTTACAAGTAACCAGAGAAGTGCCAAATGAAAAGGGGATTAAATTGTTCAAAGGTGTTTACATCCAGACTTTTGAACATTTGGGAACTCAGATCAAGAACAGGCGTCCCTGACATCAGTGGGAGAATGCACTACTGCCTATATTTCAGTTTGGAATCATAAGGATTTGTCAAATGGAATGCAAGATCTCAATTTCACACATCTCATCTGAGCTACACACTGCCTATATCAGCACGTTGCCCCTGTACACCATGATTTATTATTAAGTACTGACCTGTGTGCTGTGTCATTAACCAGATTCAGGCACCATGTCAGCACACAGGGAGAATGATTCAATATTGGCTCAGAGGTATGCATTTCCATACACTGAATCACCAAAGATCCATTTACTTGGAAAAGACTAATGACTGATGGAGAGAACAGCTAGTAAAAAGAGAAGATATGAGCTGTTAATGCGGTTGGCATTTGTTCTTCTGGAGATGCTGTAGGAAAAATAAAAGAAACAGCAAACCAGAAAATAAAAATTAAAAATAAAAATAAATACATCTGTCTAAAATTAAAATCCGTTTTGACTGAAATAGTGAAACAGTGTGATTCTTTTTCTTCCACCAGAAATAGTGTCTTACTACCCTCACTACCATATCTATTTCATATACATCATGGCGGCAGCATTACAATGATTTGTACAGAAATACAAATTTGCTGCCACACTCTCCTTTTGTACTCTTGAAAGTGTCACTCCTTGAATTACATTGCTCTGTACCAGTTTAAAAAATTAATATGGACTCCCTTATATAAGTATAAAAACTCTGACGTCACATAGCTTATAATGCAGCCAAGATTTAGCTTATAATTCTGGAAGGACCACTATTCTACCATGTAGTCCCTAAAGTTTGTTTATTTTTTTTATACCATACCTGTGTTTAAATAATGTTGTTGATACATTATTTCTAATGGTATCGCTGTTTTGTCAGGGTCCAGGATCTCTTATTTCAAGACATGTCAAATTCTTTGGCTGAAGCAGTTGTTAATGCTCTTTCTATTACAACTTTTAGACCCCACAATAGCACTATTTTCTTTACATGTAGCTTCCTGTTTTGAAAGAGGATTCCTGACTATCTAAAAAAAAAGAATAGTCTGCGGCTTTTTGCTTGTGCGGGGTACTTGGCCCTCGCTTTTTCCTCACCTTTACTTTCTACCATCACCTCTAATGAATTCCCCTGGACCAAACAAGACCTCAGTCAGTCTGTTAGGTACTCCTAGATTTCCAATAAACTCATGTCTGTTCACCTCTGCACTGAACTCCACTCATTATGATTACCTCTTATCTGCTGCCAGACCCTCTTTCTTCACATGTCTTTCCTGCCTCTGGCCACAGCTTCTGGTTTGATCAGACTCCTTCTGCACCTTTTATGATTTCCTTATTAAAAAAAAAAATCACTCAATGGCAGAAGCCATGCTGAAAATGGAAGATGAAAAAGTATCTGATAACTGGAAGCAAGGTCAGCAAGAATTGCTTTTCTAATGTTTTAACTGGGTCCTCCCCCAGCAGACAGAAGTCCTCAGTTCCTATCAACACAACAAACAACAGAACTCCATGAAAAGGTTTTCTTGTGTTTATCTGGGAAATATTTTAGCTCTGTGAATTGCATTTCTAGCACCTCAATCTACACCCTGTATCTCTTCCAGTAAAACACAGTACATTGAAAAACTCTAGCACCAGAGTCAAGTCCATTTTTGGATGAAGTTAGGGTTTTTCCACTGTTCTTTGGTTATAAATGTGTCTTATGTACTGTTTTTTAAAGGCTGTTCCAAGACATAGAGAGTCTTGGAATATTTAGTTTCAACTGAAATGAAATGCGAGCACTTGAATAAGCTGTAAAGATGTACAGAATCATAAATTTCTACCATTTCTTGTGAAGGTAAAATCTGATCTAATGCAGATACTCTCTGTACCCTGCAAGGCTTCAGTATAAGGCTTGAATTTCATCCTCTGTTGATGACATTTCATGTCAGTTCTTTTAGGCACATTATACAACCATGTGATCTTCTACAATCACATAATAAACTACATGTTAGACTGGTTTGAGTATAATAATTACCTTTGTCATTTAAATGATCGTATAATTCCAAAAAATATTCTGGCTGGTAATTATCCTATGCATCTTTCACATAAACAGAATATTTATTCTTCTGATTTTATACCCTGAACAATGGAGAATGTGAAATCCACTGCTACCATTTGTTTTGCAATGTGTTTTCTTTAGTCTGCTATATTAAGCCACCACCATATGACATGTAAACAAAAATAAATGCAGTTATTGGAACATGAAAATAAAATAACAGCCCAAAAGATATTCTTTTGCACTTACAGTTTAGAAGTCATGCAGACTACACAAGCACACAGCAGCTAAAGAGCTACAAAAGACAAGCCACTAAAGAATTTACTTCAAATTTTGGCCCACTTGTTGTCTCAGCCCCACATACCCCAATTTTCCACATAAGGTGGAGTCAGTTAATTAAATCATTGTCTGGTGCAATACTACTAATTTGCTATTCCCTGTTGTTCTTTGAGAATAACTTGACTTCTGTAAAAGTGTAGGTAGAATCAATTCCTATTTTGTCTGAAACTACTTGTACTCAGTAAGCAGACTGAATAGAAGACCGATTTCGTTTGACCTTTTTAATTTTGAAAACCAATGCTGCCTGAGGTAAAAAACCAAAAGCTGTGGGGCCCTGAGTCTACCGTTGCCGTCTTTAGAGAACTGCCAGCTTGATTGAGCTATTCATTCTTAAGGCTTTGTTGTTGCTGTCGTTGAATTCTTCTGCTTTGTCTGAATTGTTACAAGTTTGGTCTCAATGCACTTTTTAAATTTCAGAACTTAGCTGAAGATTTTTTTATATATCACATCACTGATACTGCATCACATTTTTGTTTATTTGAAAGGCTCTGAAATCTTCCTTGGCATCACAGGGTAACTCTGACTTTAGCACTTCAGATTCCAGGAACAGATTTCCTCAACAGCTCCTACAACTATTTTAGTTTCAGTTGAAATGAAATACTACAAATAGTAACACATTTTGCCTTTGAATGAGCCTGTGACGAATATCACTTATTGCAGGTGGATGCTCCCAAAGTGAAAACTGCATGGCTTAGATCAAACCTGAAGGGGATGCTAAAGGGCAGTACCAGCTTCTTTTGGCAGCTTTTCAGGGTACTGCCAAATCCAGCATTCAGTGTTTTGATTAAAGGAGAAGGTGTGTTTAGGAGCTTAGCTCTTTTTTCATTCTTGCTGCTTCTTTCAGCCTCGAGTACAGGCATCGGGATTGTGTGGAGACACTGACTATAGCCATTACAAAGAGGTATTACTATTACTTTGTTGTTTGTCTGACAGTGCTATCGTAACCATTATAGTCACTGCGAACTTGTTCTGACTACATGTTCTACCAGCAGAAAAACTACTACCTTTATTTCCTTTCACCTGAGAAATAACTATATTCTATTTTTATTCTTCTTCCTTTTCCTCTCTCTTTTTTTTTTTTAATAGAAGCAAGGTAGTAGCTTTGTATTGCTTGGTATTTGAGGAAGATGAAAGACTCTGTCCCCAAAAAACAGCACTTCTCATTCAAAGATACAATGATGAATCTCCACAAGTGGTGTTCTCTGTCCTTCTTTGCTCACTTTCTCCTCATGAAATCAGTTTTGCTACACACATGTATTTAAATCTCAAATATCTCCCAAAACTCACAAAAAAACCCAACACTGCGCACTGCAAAGGTTTCCCAGTTCCCATAATACAACATTTGCAAAAGAATACAGCATGAAGCAGTGAATGATGTTTTGCTGTTTGGGAAAAAAAAAAAAAAAAAAAAAAAAAAAAAAAAAAAAAAAACCACAAAACTTTACAGTTATCCAAAAGTAGAGATTTCGCCCCAGGCCTTTTTAATGGTTTCAGATTTGTACAAAGTGAAAATCTTTAGTCAAGGCTACATTTTGGTATCCCTCTTAAGATTCAACATCATCACAGTTATTTTAGATGGACTTTTCAGAAATTACTATATTTTTCAAACTGGCTAAGCAAATTAGTTCCATATGAATATTGCTTTGCCGGCAGAATATTTTCAACAGCTCAAGTGATGGGACCAGATTCAGCTAAAAATGAAAGCCTGTGGTTAAAAAAAAAAAAAAAAAAAAAAACAACACAAACTTCTATAGTAGCTGCCACTGAACTCGTCACTAGGTTGATTTTCTCAAAAAGTGAAAGACTCTGAAAGAAATCTGTTGACTCAGTCTTTAAACTGTTTGACATTTCTGTCCCAGGACTGTGCTTTCTATGCAACAGCTAATTATGTACAGAAGAGAACTCCATGCTCTACAGAGATCAACAGAAGTCAGTCTTCCTCTTGCACACACTGAATTGTTACACTCAAAGCATCAGTGATCTGACCACTACTTTAAACACAGATTTCAGAAACAGAACTACAGACTTCAGCATTTCTTAAGGAGAAAAATAACTTACAAGTGCTTTGGGAGAAATGAAAACCTTCAGAAGAAGATAGAGCAAGGATTCCCCCTAATGGAGAAAATTCAGACTTTCCACAGAGTCCTGTTTTGACTTTAAAAGCAAGTCAGTATACTAATAGGGAGTGTTAGTTAAATTTTTAGTGTACAATGAGTAATTATGGTCTTACCAGGATTGTTAAGGGCTGTTGGAAATCAGAATTACTAAACTCAAAGGGAAATGGCTACAGAAAAAATATAAAGCAGGAAAAAAAAAATGAATATTTGTCACAAAGACAGACAAAAATTAAAAGATAGGGTGTTTAAATTAAGACTGGACCATGACAAGGCATTAGACCTGCTCTCTTGGCCTCTTATTACCTATTATTACAGTCGGTGAATAACTTGGTAAAGACTCACTAGAGATTACTTTGGAGCTCATAACCCTGCACTGAGCAAGACGCAGACTAGTTCATACCCGCAGCATGTTCTGCCATGCAGGTCAGTTTGTTACCATCATTCTATTATCCCATAAGACAGTTCTAAGTAGCAAACTAGAATACAGATAAGATCTCCAGAGTTTAATTGTACATATTACCAAATGTGAAAATTCCTCATTTTTGTGCTTAGTTTAGTTTCATATTCTGCTTACGTGCGGCTGGTTTTTTAAGCTCTCCTCTTCATGAGATTATTGAAAATGTACAACTGAACCACTGATTGCTTTGGAGTAAAGAACATTTTACACTTCATGTTGACAAGTCATTTGTTAAGGTACTTATATAAAATATCTTGTAGACTTTATATGAAAGTTTTTAACTGCATAGACTTTCTTGGAAACAATTATACCTACAAAATAATTCCCATTAGTAGTATCGGGTTATCTGTGTCACTGTGTAAGGCCAAGCCAGATGAGAATGTTAGAAGAACTGCATCTGCCAGGATTTGAAAAGTACGACCAGAATAAAAGCTTTTCAGACTTATTCCCTAAATGAAACTGCAAATTTTAGACACTGTTCATCTTGGTCTTTCACTGAACACACTCACTGTCTGTCAAAATAACACAAACATTTTAATGAAAAAAAATGTATTCCCAGAGACAAAAAACTCTTATTCAGTCAGAAAGTCATCCTTTGTTTTTTGTGGAAATGGCATTTACTAACCATAGCTATGTTTTTCTCTATCATTTGTGTCTGTATAGGAAAAAAAAAAAGGTGTTTTAATTAAAAACAGCTACTTGATGGGATTTTTTTTCCTTCCCATGAATGAGAAACTTGATTCCTTTGAGTAAAATAGTAAGGGTAATGGGAAGCCAGCTGATATAATGGCCACATGAGACACTGTTGCATTCACACTTTGTTCAAAGCATGCAAAAGCAATAAAAAAGCTAAGCTTTACTGATCTAAGCTTAAAATCTATAGCTTTAATATCCAGTTACACTGCAAATAATAAGCTTACTCCTTCAATTCTGATGACTTGACTTACAGATGTGCCATTTTCTCCTTAGCCATTCTTTTTATTTTAAAATAGAAAATAAATGGGAGCAAAATATTCCAATGTCCTCATGCTTTGCAGGAAAATGCTACTCAAGGTGTATCCTTTCCCAGAATGTTAAAGACATTTCAAAGGAGTACATACAAACCAGGGAAACCACTTAAGTCTGCATAGCTACAGAGGGACCTGTTTAGTCAGAGATGCTAAGAATCTTAGGAGACACAAAATTATTTCCTGTATTCCTCAAGCACTGGTCCTTGATGCCAAGCTTGGCAGGCAACAGCAACTATTGAATCCCCTAACAGTTCCTTACTAACCGCTTCTGAAGAAAGTTTGACTTTGCTTTTTCCCAGATCAGTTACAGGGATTGATGTAAACTGCAAAACCAAATAGATGCAGTTGCAGTAATGGCCACTCAGACAAATCACAGCTAGCGGGAAAGTCTGATGGACTCTATAGATTTACATTTCACATGTGAAACTCAAACAATGCCTACAGGCAGGCAGCTCCAAGGAAAAGATAATTTAGTATGGGATACACTGATTTTAAAACCTTTAACTGAAACACACCTGTAACCTTACGAATATTTACATTTGGATTCTGATTCAAGGCATAAGCCCAGTTATAATACTATTTTCTTCACAGATTTTTATGGAAGGAACTTCATCCTGTGCTGTTTCCTCACTGCAGAAAATAAGAATCTGAGAAACTGTATGTTAAGTTTGAGGAATCTATGAAATCATCAGAAACAAATTTCTGTAGTCCATGAAATTTCTCAACAGCAGAGCAGGAAATAAACTATCTTTCTCAGCTTATGATTCTGGCATTGGTTCATGGTCATAAAGATTTTTCTGAAAGAATCTACTAATTTATCAAAAGCATAAAGAAGAAATCATACTAAACATCTATGAAAAGACAAAACAGCTTTAAAGAAATACAGGAAAAATCAGAGGAAAATCAGAGCAATTATGCTGTGTTGTTTTGCTCTGACATCAAAATATATGCTTAATAAATGTAAAGGAGCAGATCATAAAATTCACATTTCTATTGTCATTTAGCCTTGTTATGCAGATAAAGTTTGAAGGATTGGAATTTTGGAAAGTCAGCTTACTTTTTAAACATGAATTCATCATCCAGTATTATGTTTATGGATTTTTATTCAATTGCATGATTCAAAGCTAAAGTTGACATCAGTGTCCATTATTGTACAACTTTGTCCTGGAAAGCTAACATACCTGAAATTGACTCATTTAATTTGAGGTAAAACAAAAGAGATGAGATCCCTCTGTTGGCCATTGGAGTCCATAGTCACAGCATGAGGTTGCAGACATCCCACTTGATGTGGCAAGGTGGCCAGGAAAACAATGTTGGCCTCTGTAGCCATTGATGCTCAAACTCCAAGGTTAGTCCTTTTCTGCTGATCTCACCTCTTAGTCTTTGAGATGCCTTTCAAATCACATCTTTTGCACTTTCTTACTCCGTCCAAGCTAACTGTTCAGTGTTCCTGGTGAGTCAGCTCCAAAACTGATCCAGAGATAACTGCTCACTTTGTGCAGCTGTCTTAACTGCAACGTTGTCACATTATTTACCTTATGGCCTGCTAAATGTTACATCAGCAATTTACTAAATATACTTATGCTAAATCCATATAACCACAAGGCAGTAATCAAACTGTTCAAGCAGTTCAGCTAGTCTCTGTCTTGCCACTAGAAATGCTAAATATATCTGTATGAGGTTTGCAATTCAGGCAATTCATCTCGGCTTGAGGCCCGTTCCCTTAGCATTGATCCACGACCCCCTGCTGCCCTCAGATTTTTCCCATACAAATGCAGAACTTTGCAGATATTGAGAACCTGAACAGAAGGCTATCTGTCATGGCCCCAGTTTGAAATGCCTTCTTACATTTTGGTTTTTTCCTAAATCATATTTCATAAAAATTTAAACATAGAAACCAAAACAAACTCCTGAAGACAGTCGACTTTGCACTGAAGAAGGTGAAATGTTTATAACTCTCACATCCATGACTATATTCAAAATCACACACAATCTTTTTAATTCTTCTGCATATGAACACAAAAGAAATGGGCATCTGGCAGAAAGATCTGCAGGAAGAGTAGCAACAAAAAGTAACAGAGCAGGAGGAGCAAAAGAGATGAGAAGGGATTGTGAGTTCAAGAAGAGGAGGGTGGGTATGCGTAGATAAGATTCCTAAAAGGCCACTTAGGAGAGTGCCTGAGGAATATTGAGGACAAACTGTCAATTCAAGGCTTACCCTGTAAATAACCAGAAAGTAATTTTCTATACTGTATTTGAAGAAAGAGAGTCTTAAATTCAGAATAGTACAGAACTCTTTTGTCTGTAAGATTCTTTAAAAGAATGAAAGAGAACACAAATGAGAAGGCAAGAAATGCTTTAAACAATGTTGGCCATTGCCACGTTTCAAAACACTGTTTCCATATTTAGGATTATTTTATGTTTCTAGAATCACATCAGAATCTTAGCTTTCCAGTAAGTCTGTATTTCTTTTGCTTGCCAGAAAATGGAATGGAAAGGTGCAAACTGTGCAAGTTCAAAATAGTCAATATATGCTTGCTTGCTCACTATAATTAATAACTGAATTGTTATGCAAGGCAACTTCTTAAGATGTTTTAATATATCAGATAATACTATGAGCTACCAGATCTGAGGACAGCTAGTTCTATATAAATCTAAATGCGTAAAACATATCATCATGATATGTTTTATTATTCATACATGAAGCCTTATTCCTTGATTGCCACTCCAAAAATAATACACGTGCCCAGGAAATCCTGACCAAGAAGTGTGTTGGGCATATCTGGCAGTGTCTAGACAGCAGTAGGCTGCAAGGTGCCCCATGTGGGAGGAGGCTACAACCTGCCCAGTGCTGGTCTCACCGTCTCCAGACAACCCTGGAACATACAGAAACAACCCATTGTGTGCTAAAACTTCCACCAACTGGGAGCACATAGTGCCTCTGCTCAAATGTATTTAAGAAAATGGCAGCCACAAGGGGCAGGAGACATGTGAGAGGAGAACAAGAGGACACGTGTAAGAAGATATATGAAAAGATGTGTTTAGAGAATTGTGGGGGGAAAACAGTGGAGGAGAAACAAAGGAGACACATGGAAGGAGACATTGTGAGGAATAAGCCTGGAGACATGCTGTTGGAAGGAGTTGCTACATGCCAGCAGAAGGATGCCTTCAAGGAGCGGTGGCTCACAAGCAACACATACTAGGGCAGAGGCATCGTCCCAGCGACTGTTGCCCGCAGCAGGCAGCCTATGCCAGAGCAAATGAAAATGCTTAAGCAGCATGGAGCAGTGGAGGAAAACAAGAAGCGAGGAGCAACAGAAAGAAATAATTATAGACTAACTTCAGCCTTTTGCACTGCCCATCACCTCACCAAACAGATTGGGACAGATTAGGTGCTCCAAAAACAAGGAGAGTTGAAAGACTGTGAAGGCGAAGGAGAGGTTTTGTCTGAAGTTGGGTCTGGGAAAGGAGGAGGAAAGGTGATTCCTTAAGTGTTCATTCAATTGTTTATATCTACTTTTTTTTCTTCGCTAACCGACTCAGTGATTAAAAGTTTGCATTGATTAGCAATAACTACATTAAATGAAATTCCCCAAGACTGGTTTTGCCTGCCACAAGAAGTCAAGGATTTTTTGTGGTGTCTGCCGAGGAGAGCACAATGTCATAAATACTGAGAAATTCTGATCACTTAGCTGGCTCCCCCTTTCTGAAGTAGGCCTTCCTGCCAGAATAGCTGTATCAGCTGATTTTCTTGAATGACTCCATCTGTGTTTTTCCATCTGTGCAAGCCTGCCATATGTTTCCCCTCCTGCTCACTTTGGCCTCACGTTCTACTATGGCCTAATAAACAGCTTCAGAAGGTTTAAATTGCCAATATTATCAGTTGCTTAATGCTCCATCATTGCCCTTACTTGCATTCTGGACTACATTATTAATATATCAACATCAGCAAAGAGCCCATTAGGTTTTACTTGGCTAAAGATCAATTATTTATTATTTATCTTCTTTTTTCTACTCTCTACATCTCTATTAAAATTGCCTAAATTTTTTTATGCATTCCAAAAACTGCTTTTTTGTAGCTCTAAAAAGGCAAAGTACTGAGGCAACAAAAATATTAGAGCCAAATATACACTTTGATATTCATCTTTGTATAAAGGCAGAATTGATTTGTCATGTTTGTTGTTCCACAAGCAAGCTTACAATTTAAATTGCAACAATGATATATCCATCATCTCCCTCTACCGACTCACAGTTCTGAGAATATGCGTCGTACCGTTCAATGCAGTAAAAATACCTAACACATGGAAATGACAGAATTTAAATGTAAACCCAGTGAAGGAGCTTTGGGTATCTCACTCCAGGGCTAGATTTAAAGTTCCTTTCTAGAACTCAAAGTTTTCCATGCTTTCTTGCAGCAGACTATTTTGTGGTTGTACTTTCTAAGTAGTTGCACCCATTTACTCCCCAACAAAATCACATGTAATGCTTCTTTGTCTTCCTAGTAAAACGTTCTTTTCACTATGAAACTGAAGTCTGTTTCTTGCCGAGTATCAACTGAAGCTAAGCATCAGACAGTCTAGCATTCATGAACGCCAAGTATAACAGGTAAGCTTATTGGCAGTTTTGTTTCTAAATGTTTGATAAAGGACGGCATTACATCATTTGCCTAATACCTTTTCCTTCACTTTCTGGATTCCTTAGATTTTTAATTAATTTTAAAACCCACAAACTTTAAAGATGGCAAAAATATGACCAGACTGACAAAGCAGCGATATTACTCACTCTGCATTTCATCTGGCAATCTGTATTTCGGTCAGTAGAGGGAGTCTTTTATACAGCGCACCTACCTTCAGTTCCATTCATTTACTCTCAAGCCTGATGTTTGGGGGATAATTGATTTAAAGGTCAAGGCCAGCAAAGCAAAAAAAGGAGATCAAGCAGAATGTTTTCCCTTTCTTTTTTTATCAGGAGGGATAGAGAACTAAGATCTTTTGCCATCTAATTGTCACTAATGTTTTCTTCCGAAAAAAAGAAAAATGTTAATCCACTCTTATCTTTCCTCATCTCAGCATTGGTTTGCAAAGGCCTTGAATGTTTTCAACAAGAGGTAGTAAAGATTTGGCTGCAGAAGACAGGATTTTTTTTTTTAGGACATGAAACAGCAAGTCTTGCAAATAATGGCTATTTCCCCCCAACTCTTTGCGCTGTTGCCTCTATCTATGTACTGTTGCCATTAGTATTGAGAGCGCCATTGTTCATTGTAAGAAAATATAAAAGAACATCATTATAAGTTCAGATTTCTGCAGTGGCTTTTTGGAGGGATTTTGATCAATGCAAAAGGACTGCCTGAAAAGAGAAACATTTTCCAAGAGAATGTATTACACAGAAAGAGAATGCCCTGACACTGAAAGAAACTGGGAAAAAAACGTACCTACCAGTAGGCTAGACAAAGGGCACAGGTCGAGGCCTTTTCTTTGAAAGCACTGATTAATGTGAGGTCCTGTTACCTGCTATAATCATCGTTTTGTTCCGAGTGAAAGGTTTCCTACATTCCTAATTTGTCTTAGGGATGGTAAAAGAGAAAAAACTGTCTACCTCGGTCCAAGGGTGAGACAGTTTCATTTCGCGTTCAGTTCAAAGTGATGGATACAAAGGATGCAGGTTGTCGTACAAATGCTAACTGAGTGATTCCCTGGACAAGCAGCCCTGCAGCTCACATCACTCAACTATTTATCTTGATGAGAAGGGGCATTTAGATTGTTTCTTAAATAAAATATTACTGTGGCAAAGTTAGCAAGAACTGTTAAATTCTAAAAGAAAAATCTCCATATAGATGCATATGTGTACTCTCGTGTTAAGGAGAGACTAGATGTTTGCAGAACTGAAGTCTCTGCATTTGATTTTTCAGCATGAAATATAAAACATTTTGGCAATTCCTCTTTCTCAAAAAATGGTAATCTAGCTTTATAGTGGTCCCGATTCTGTTTTCATAGAAGCCCATAAGAGATGTCCAGTTGATCAGTTGATTAAAACAGGATTTCAAGAGACGTTGGGGTGTGGGGGGTGTGTGAAGGGGTGGTGGTGCAGATTTCATTGCCTTTCGCTAATGATGGAATAGCAAAAGAGAGCCCAGGACAGGCAGACTTCTAGGACTCAGTTAAGTGCCTAAACTGTTGTAGAATAAAAATAGGTTAAGAGTCACAGAAAAAGGCTCCACTAGATACAACTATAGACAGAATAAAATCAATACCCAGATTTTGCCTATTCCAAGAGCAAAAAGGAACAGTTTAACTACTCCTAATACAAGGATTCACTGACACTAGGAATGTGTCCTGGCTAGGGTGGGAAACTTTGGAGCTAACACCAACAACAACATAATGACTTTCCCCATAATCATCAGACATTTTGTCCCAAACTTTATTTTGGTTCAATGAAGGTGTGATGTCCCATGCCATACAACCTCCTAGTTTCTGAGGACTCTGCCCAAAAACAGGAGCCCTGCTTTCTCTACTCTGTCAGAATATTCTTTCAACTCAGAGATGACATGGAGTAATTTACTTTTGTGCTGTAGTAAAGCATGAAAATCACGAAGCATGTACACCATCTGCCACTTGATATAAGCACACAACAAAACCACTAATTTTCTACAAAGTATTTTCGTTTAACACTATAGGAAGAGTCAAGGAGGAGTGAGATCATTCATCCCTGAAACTGTTATTGCCAGGGCTGAAAGGGAAGTGTGAAAGTCCCTTCACAAATCTATGACAGATGACAGTGAGACAGAGAAACTTCCATCTGCATCCTTATTTCTCCTAGCAAAAGATATGAACAACATTATTAATTGGAAAGGCATATAACATTTTGAGCAAAACTCCCAGAGGTCAAACCCTCAATAAGCACTCCCAGTACCAAGTACAATGCAAACTGTACACTAAAGACATTCCGTGTTCCTCACCTTACATCTCAAGTTACTGATTAAGGTAAGATTACTAACCATTTATTAATCAGATAAATCAGGTGAAGTATTGCTGATGTTTTATGCAATATTTCAACTTTTCTCAACTGTCCTTTCAAACTAAGCTATAAAGTGTGGGTAGCCATTCTTGAGTATGAAGTGAGCTTTTAAGCTAAAATTGAGTTTTCAGAATGTTAGGCATTGCCTTACACCACTCAATGCTTTGACATTCCCCAAACAATTTATGACAAAGTGACATGTAGTAAAGATTAAATAACATTTACCATCTTAAGCCCATTAAAACATTTGAGCAAATGCCACCTGTGCCTGCCTCAGGATGGGTACTTTTCTAAAATTTCATCTACATCAGTTAAAGCCATCCAATCATGATAATGTAAAAATGTTTTCTTTCTCTCTCTCTCCACACACACATGTATATATAAAGACATTTACATGTCTGTCTTCATGGTTAAAAGTATGTTTCCCACACATGTGACATTTTGTTCAGATATTCTATCACCCCTGGACTTTGTCACAAACACTATAAAATTGTATGGAACATCCTCTTAAGTCATGCAAATCTTTTCAGTCATATCAATGAAAATTCATCCACACTTTGCCAACTTACAAGACCAGAGAAATCATTTTGGTTGTCCACAACACATGCTTGTTACCATTCAGCTACTACAGGCAGCACCAGAAAGCTATACAAGAGAGCTAAATAAGCCAGCTTATACACAACAAAGTAGCATTGAATCAGCTAAGTATCCCATTCTTGCTGACTATGAGATGGAGACAAATGAAAAATGAGACTGAGGACGTGAAACAAAGATGTCTGCTCTGTACTGAACAAGATAGAGGTCCCCGTAAGAGTTACCCCACACTGACAGTAGGGGACATAGATTTTGGATTGTCTTTTTCTGCATTTCACATTTATGATCTCATTTCAGAATACTGCAACTCAATCACTCTTTTTAAAATTAATTACAGGCTTAGAACAGGGCTACAGTGTGTTAGAAAAAGATTGCCTGTGCAAACTGACATTACTGACACATAAGAAACATGAAGCTTTATTTGATGCATCCTGAAAATTATATTTTTTCCATTGATTTTAAATCTGTGCATGGACTTTTTATTTGATCAAATAAATTATTTTCCAATAAGAGCAGATTCTGCTTCTAGGAAAACCAATTTAATTTATGGCTTTATATTGATTTGCAGTGCAGTATATCATAGGAAAATAGATATAAATCCCACAACTTACTAGGTTTGTTGTATCCTTGACTAGCCCTGATGTAAGACATTTCCTCAAGATGTGTAGACAGCTCCTGACCTTTAAGGGGAAGACACCCTTCAACAAGGCAAGATCAAGTCACAAGAATGTGACTACAGCTATCTGCAAACCTAAATGCCATTTTCTATCCTTTCATTTTCACTGAAGCTTTGAAGTAAATACGAAAGGAGCCAGAACTGAGCAAATTACCTGAGGACTGAAACATTTTTGACATAAGTCTCACATGCAGTTCAAGTCTTTTATACTACTTCTTCGTTGTTCTAGTTTTGTTTCATCTCAGTATGTGAGTGATGGTAGTGATGATGGAAAGATTGGATGGCTGGCCTCAATTCCCCATGTTGGATACAGATAGAAACACTGTGAGATACTCTCTTTCAGGAGCCTCAGAGCCTATGCAGCAGAAACATTTAACTGTTTCTTGCTGAAGGAATTGTGCAACAGGAAGGATCCATTTCACATCCACTACTTCAGCAGGTCCTGTATACTAAAAGATTTCCTCTGTAGGTGGAAAGGCTGTAATTTCAAATCCATTTGCAACTAATGTGCTGAACTTGCTGTGCCAACATGAAAAATTCTGCAATCTCCTTACTGCCATAAGGTCCAGTAAGAAGCTGCTGAGCAATCCCTACTTTGATCCATCCACCAAACATGGAAAGAAAGCATATGAATTTTTAAATATAACCAAGTCTAGAACACTGAAATCAGCATGAAATCTGACTTAGAAGTCAAAGCAATTACTTACTCCAAGTATTATCAGATAGAAGAGAGGTTTTAACTAATTCTGTCCCTGTCTACCCAAATGATTGTTGCCCCTATTAAAATACTTTAGCAGTCTGTTTTTTGCTTCAATTACCACCTGTCACGTGTCCCAAGGAGCAAGGGCTTCATCACAATGCAAAGGGATGGAATCAAGACCGGGCTCTCATATTTTATACTGCAGTACCTTTTAAATATGTAGGGAAAGGTAACTGGTGTAAGCAGCCAGTTTATATTTCCCACTACCAACAGGTCAGTTCTTCAGCAGGAAACCGTAAGGCAATTCTGGCTTCCTCTGTGCCACTTACAGCTTGAAGCAAGTAAGAGAACCTATACACACTCCTGCTGGCCCAGGCAAAACAGCAAAAATACACAAGTTTTGAAGCATACAGGCTTCTAATTGAGGGCTTGTATGCTGAAAAAAGATCATAAATTATTCATAAAGTCATGACTCAAATACTTAAATAATCACAGCTTTAAGGTCTTTTTTGTATCATTTAGAAAACATTAGCCAACGTCCAACATTTGAGGGATAGGGGAGTGTTTCTACAATACTTATTTTTTGTTATATATCCTTCTGGATTATTAAGACATAATTATTAGCTACATTATTGTATGCCATGCTAGACAGAAAGAAGTGGGTTGTTCCAAAAGATTAGGTCACCAGGGTGGCCCCAGAAGAAAGCAGGGCAGTGCCCTCACTGTTGGGGCACAGTCCTGGGACCTGAGCAGGGCAGGGGTGGTAATTAGCAAATACAGGCAAGGTGACAAGTCAGGTCTGAGGTCAGCCTAGAAAATCCAGTTGGGACCAGCATGAGCAGGACAAGATACAGGTCTGCCCACAGCTCTGCTTACGCAAGAGCGGAGGCCCATGCTCACCTGGAGCCCCAGGCCCATGGGTCCACAGATTCAGGTTGGCGCTGGGCAGTGCAGGTAAGGCCTGTCCCCCAAAACCATCAATGATGCCAACTAGAGCACTGCCTGCACTAATGTTTAATGCTTCATAGAAGGCCAAAAAATTTCACAGGTGGAAATCAAACACTGATAGGTGATGGACATGTTAAGTTTACTTTAAAAGAAAATAGCAAAACTTGATGAGACCGACAAAGGAAAAAGGACCGCAGAACTGCCAAACCACCATGCAGGAGAGACCCTACACATATAGTCCAGTGCAGTCTCCTCCCCCTTTTTCATTCAAATAATACTGGATAATAAGAACTCTCAAAAAAAATCATCTACTATGATTTAATACGATTCAGATATAAATGTTAGTAAGTCACTGTAAGATCTTTTTTATCTGCTTTCCTGTTTTAATGTGGCTTCTGAAGCCAAAAGGGCAGGTGCATTGTATTCAGCCTCATAGCATGTTAGCAAACAAGATCCAGAGCATATGAACAGATACTGTAAGTCAGCACTGACAGACAGAAAGTTAAAAGGAAACGATAAAAATCATTAGGACTCACAGAGGCCTCTTGCACAGTCGGCATCTAAAAGCCAGACTCATACACTTTGATAGAGTGAAGAATGCAACCTGAATTCTTTCATTTCTCTGCAATGCCAACATCTGACATGGCAAGCTTTCTGAGATTGTGATCAGCTTTTTTCTTCTAGCAGAGTATTAATTTTCAAAAAAGGTGTGACTTAAAAAAAAAATGTATGTGGACAATTGAATACTTACACTCTATTGACAAAGTATCAGTAACTTTGTGTGGGAAGAATGTATGTGCAACGTGTTCTTACTTATTCTGAATTACCATCACATCTGTGAGTTCCTAGAAACCTTTATAGCAGCAACAATACAAAAGTAGATTAAAAAATCAAAACAAAAACAGGAAGAGATAAACCCTGCTCAAAGGAATGTACTGCCCCTATAGGAGAGTAGGGACAATGGCTGAGAGTAGATGGGTGAAGTGCCAGATTAGAGGACTGCATTGCTTCAGGAAGCAAGAGATTTTTATCACTTGCAGAATCAGACTAGGAGAGATATCAAGGCAGGAGAGGTTACATACCGCCCAAACAAAATCCCCTGTGACATCTGAATTCTGTTTTACTAGTGTAAATCATAACTGTATTTATACATAACTCTTCTTAGTCTGTCATTTCTAGCTGGTGTTTCCATTGCAAAATATCAAGGCAGAACTGCTCTATTATCAATTTTTACAACATTCAAATTTGTAACTAAATAAAGTGTCAGAGAGCTTCACCGAATTAAGCTTAGCTTACCTGTAATATCTGAAGCAATCACAGGTCAAATCATAGAATAGTTTGGGTTGGAAGGGAACTTTGAAGGTCATCTAATCCAACCCCTCTCCAATGAGCAGCTAAATCTTCAACTGCATCAGGTTGCTCAGAGCCCCATCCAACTTGACCCTAAATGTTTCCAGGGATGAGGCATCAACCACCTCTCTAGGCAACCTGTTCCAGTGTTTCACCACCCTCACTGTAAAAAATGTCTTCCTAATACTTAACCTAAACCTACCTTCTTTTAGTTTTAAGCCATTACCCCTTGGTGCTATCACTACAGGCCCTACCAAGAAGTCTGTCCGCATCTTTTTATAAGCCTCCTTCTAAGTACCGAAAGGCCACAATAAGGTCTCCCCACAGCCTTCTCTTCTCCAGGCTGAACAGCCCCATCTCTCCCAGCCTGTCTTCATGGAAGGAGTGCCAGCCCTCTGCTCATCTTTGTGGCCCTCCTCTGGACTCACTCCAACAGGAGCATGCCCTTCTTATGTGGGGGACCCAGAGCTGAATGCAGTACTCCAGGTGGGATCTCACCAGAGTAGAGGGGATGAATTGCCTCCCTCTACCTGCTGGACACACTTCTTTTGAAGCAGCCCAGGATACAGTTTGCTTTCTGGGCTGCGAGTGTACATTGCTGGCTCATATCCAGCTTTTCTTCCACCAGTCGTCCCAAGTCCTTCTCCACAGGGTTGGTCTCAATAATAATTCCCTGGGTGCTATACAGTGGACATTGGAAACCAGATTTTTCTGATTTCTGGTCCTGGGATTTCGGTTCAAAAAAAGACAACTTTGAACCGGCAGGATTTGGAAAAATTAATAGGACAAATAACATAAGGTCTCTTGGAGTTTCAACTGAGAACACTGATCAGGAGACAATACTGGATGCTGTTTTCTCCACAGTGCTCATGAAGAACCATGGCCCGATAGCACACTTCATTTAGTTACTTCCACACACAAAAAAAGGCCTTCAGATTACAATTTTTCATGTTTCTTGTAGCAAATAGGGAAATGTTCTGTCATATCTTCAAGATAACTATGGAAGCATTCAATTCCCAGATGTTGCATCCCCTGTTTATGTTAAAGTCTCAGCATAAGAGAAAAGGCAACATAATTTTGTCAGATCAAATTGACTAGAATAAAATGGACTTTCAAAAATTGCATGGAAAAATAACCACACAAAACCCCTTTCTAGGCACATGGGAGTCCCACCTACTGAGTGCTAATCTTTATCAATAAATTCCCCCTTGAAACCAGGTAAGTAGAATCTGTTTATGAGAAGCCATACAGGACAGAGGAAAAAAAAAAGAAAAGGAACAAAAAGAAAGGACAGAGACTCACTGGTACCATGTTGTGGGAAGCAGAAATGCTTTGTTGATTTCAGAAGGTCAGGTGGCTAGATATTCAGATTAAGAGTTGGCTAAGTTTGCATTTTTAACTCAAAAACTTTGTTCCATCATTAGATGCCTGGTACACAACAGCTTGTTTTAGAGGGACACATAAGGATCAGAAAAGAAGGGTAGTGATTCCCAAACAAATTATTTTTGTCACTGTTCAGGATGGAGGGCAAATAAATAACTTACAAGTATATAAACATAGATCCCTCTCCCTTTCCTTCACCTCCTGCAACAGCTCTGTGTTTTCCTGCAAATGCGAACACATCTACCAGATAACAGAGATCAGCAGCAACAACCAATTCCTCGTGGTTTTGCCATGTGTCCTCTGTGTCACTGCCTAGACCCAGAAGAAAGTCACATGAAGAGCATAACCCAGGTGCAAAAGCATAAGGAGGAGAAACAAAATATGGTATCTACGTGTTATGGTATCTTAGGGCACACGTTTAAGACTCATAAGAAGCCTAAAATAGAAGCTAAACATAATCATAGGTGTTCCTTTCCATCTGGTCTGTGAAATAAAGCAGTTTAATTATGCTATAAATTCTAGCTGAGTTTTGATTTATTGAATTGGCAGCACAGTAGGTTCACTAATGCCTGGCAAAACTCTTATTTAATGTACTTAGAGAGCAGGATAAAGAAAAGTATAGGCTTACCGTGCAGCTTACATGAAAACAGAGCAAAGCCAGCTCCAAAACATTTCTCCACATTGAGTGGTCTTAATTTTTTATGTATAAAAATAGTAAGGTTTAAGTTCAAACTCATCTTTGAAGACATCATATGTGGAATACAAAAGAATTGATGAAGAACCTTATTAATGATCTTATGAATCTATTCCAGACACCTGTAACTGCTCTTAGTCCACAGACATTTTGTGTAGAGTAAAAGATTCAAGTTAGAGATTATCTGTTCTTAAAGGTTTGTATCACTAGACAGCACTCTAATAATGAAACCCTGATAATTGCCAATCCATTTTTGAACGCTACACGCTCACTGAAAATAGCTGTGTTAGTCATCCTGGGCAGATTTACATTTCTCCCAGTTCTTAAAATCAATTTTTTTCAACTAACATTCTCGTGGTGATTAAATCCCTGACCACCTTTCCAGTCCAAACTTACCTGGCAGCTCAACTTCTTAGCTTCTTTTTCCTTGCTTCATTATTGTGCACAAGCCTGCTCCCTATTCCTCATACCCTCAAGTATTAAGTCATCTTAATGATGACTTAACGAAGTCACCTTTGGGACTGGTGCCACAGCAAAGAGTTCAGCTACCTAGACCATAGGAGATCATAGGACTTACTTTGAGAAACCTGGTCTACTGGGGGTTGATGGGCTCCGTTTGACAAAGATGGGGAAGATAAGTTGGTCATAGGCTTGCCAAGCTGCTGAGTCGGGCTTTAAACTAAAGTCATCTGGGGAGGAGAACCTCAAACCACACCATTCCTACCAGTCTGATGCCAGTGACAGCAAGAATGCCCAGAGCCTGGAGAGGGATCATAGGTCAGCAGAAGAGCACCTGAAGAGCAGCACAAAGGAAATCCAGCCACTCCACCAGTAGGTCAGCCTCACTGGGGGCCCAACTTAAATGCCTCTATGCAAACACACGTAGCATGGGGAATAAACAAGAGGAATTAAGAGATGGGCACATGCCTGCAGGGCTGTGATCTTATTGGCATCACGGAGATGTGGTGGGATGGCTCCTAAGATGGAGTGTTGTGGTGGGAGGATACAGGTTCTTTAGGAAGGACAGGCAGTGGAGACGAGGAGGAGGTGTCACCCTCTACATCAATGACCAGCTGGAGTGCATGAAGCTTTGCTTGGGGACAGATAAGGAGCTGACCAAAAGCTTATGGGTTGGGTTTAAAGGCAGGGCAGGGACAGGTGACATTGTAGTATGGGTCTGTCACAGGCCACCTGACCAGGAAGACCAAGCGAATGAGACCCTCTACAGACAGACAGGAGCAGCCTCACATTCACAAGCCCCAGTCCTCACGGGGGATTACAGCCACCCCAATAGCTGTTAGAGGGGCAACAACAGTGGGCACAAGCAATGCAGGAGGTTCTTGGAATGCATTGACAGGAACTTCCTTCTCCAAGTGATAGGGGAACCAGTGAGGAGAGGTGCTATGCTGGACCTCACCAACAAGGAGGGCTCACAGGGAATGTGAAGCTCAAGGGCAACCTTTGCTGCAGTGCCCATGAAATAGTGGAGTTCAGGATCTTTAGGACAGTGAGGAAGGCAAACAACATCATTACCCTGGACTTCAGAAGAACTAACTTTGGTCTCTTCAGGGATCTGCTTGGTAGAGTACCATGGGATAAAGCCCTGGAGGGAAAAGGGGCCCAAGAAATCTGGTTAATATTCAAGGATCACCTCCTGCAAGCTCAGGAGCAATATGTCCCAACAAAGAGGAAGTCAGACAAAAATACCAGGAACCCTGCATGGATAACAAGGAGCTGCTGGACAAACTCAGACACAAACAGGAAGCCTACAGGGGGTGGAAGCAAGGACAGATAGCCTGGGAAGAATACAGAGAAACTGTCTGAGCAGCCAGGGATCACATTAGGAAATCTAAAGCCCTAATAGAATTCCATCTAGTCGGGAACATCAAGGGCAACAAGAACTTCTATAGGTATGTCAGTGATAAAAGGAAGACTAGGGAAAACATGGGCCCTCTCCAGAAGGAAATGGGAGACCTGGTTACCCCGGGCCTGTAGAATGCCGAGGTGCTCACTAAATTTTTCACTCAGTCTTCCCTGGCAAGTGCTCCAGCCACACCGCCCATGTCACCAAAGACAAAGGCAGGGACTGGGAGAATGAAGAATCACCCATGGTAGGAGAAGATCAGGTTGGAGACCATCTAAGGAACCTGAAGGCGCACAGGTTGATGGGACTTGTTGAAATGCATCCATAAGTCCTGAGGGAACTGGCAGATCAAGTGGTTAAGCCACTTATAGCCATCATATTTGAAAAGTTGTGGCAATCATGGAAACATAATCCCTATTTTTAAGAAGGGAAATAAGGAAGACCCGGGGAACTACAGGCCAGTCAGTCTTACCTCTGTGCCTGACAAGATCATGGAGCAGGTCCCCATGCTAAGGAAATAGTTTTCCATAGGCACATGGAAAATAAGGAAGTGATTGCTGACAGCCAACATGGCTTCACTAAGGGCAAGTCCTGCCTGAAAAATTTGGTGGCCTTGTATGACAGGGTTACAGCATTGACAGATGAGGGAAAAAGCAACTGACACCATTTAGCTGGACTTGTACAGTTTTCGATACTGTCCCACACAACATCCTTGTCTCTAAACAGGAGAGACAGATTTGATGGGTGGATGACTCAGTGCAAAAGGAATTGGCTAGGTAGTCACATTCAAAGAATTGTGATCAATGACTTAATGTCCAATTGGAGACTCTGTGACAACTGGCATTCCTCAAGGGTCCCTATGGGGACCAGCACCGTTCAATATCTTTGTCAGTGACATGGACAGTGGAACTGCACACACCCTCAGCAAATTTGCCAACAGCACCAAGCCAAGTGGTGCGGTCAATGTCCTGGAGGGAAGTGATGCCATCCAGAGGGACCTTGACAGGCTTGAGAGGTGGGTCTGTGCAAACCTTATGAAGCTCAACAAGGCCAAGCACAAGATCCTGCATGTGGGTTGAGACAATCCTGGGCACAAATACAGGCTGGTTGGAGAATGGATGAGTGGAGTGCAGCCCTGAGGAGAAAGACTTGAGGGTTATTGGTAGATGAGAAGCAAACACAACGAGCAATGTGCACTTGCAGCCCAGAAAGCAAACACAACCAGCAATGTGCACTTGCAGCCCAGAAAGCCAACCAAATCCTGGGCTGCATCAAAGGAAGCATGGCCAGCAGGCCAAGGGAGGTTATTCTCTCCCTGTACTCGACTTTGTTGAGACCCCCACCTGGAGTACTGCGTTCAGCTTTGGGTTCCCCAACAGAAAAAGGACATGCTTCTGTTGGAGCAAGTCCAGAGGAGAGCCATGAAGATGATCAAAGGGCTGTAGCACCTCTTCCATGAAGGCAAGCTGAGAGAGTTGGGGTTTTTCCACGCTGGAGAAGAGAAGGCCTTCCAGTACCTCAATGGGGCCTACAAGAAAGCTGGAGAGGGACTTTTTACAAGGGCAGGCAGTGACAGGGCAAGAGGGAATGGTTTTGAGCTGGAAGAAAATACATTTAGATTAGGTATTAGGAAGAACTTCATTCCTGTGAGGGCGGTGAACCACAGGAACAGGTTACCCAGAGCAACTGTGGATGCCCCATCCCTGGAAGTGTTCAAGGCCAGGCTGGATGGCACTTTGAGCAACCTGGTCTAGTGGAAGGTGTCCCTGCCCATGGCAGCGGGGTTGGAACTAGGTGATCTTTAAGGTCCCTTCCAATCCAAAAAAACATTCTATGATTCTATTCTATAATTTTGTCTTAGCTGCCTGCTTTTGCTGACTTGATTTCACTTTATAACTTTATTTTCTGCCATATCAGATTATTCTTATCATTCAGTGTCACTTATTGTGATGCAATCTCTAGTAATAAAATACTTAACCAAAACAGATTGAGAAATAGATAATGCTATATTACTGATGTAATGCATTTTTTTAATTATGCATATTATGAAAGTATTTACTGATTGTTTGCAGTAGAGGACCACAGAAAACACAGGTAGGTCTTTATTCACTCATTAACAACTCAGCGTTTCTTAAGGAAGTTGTACTATATAAATCATAGATTTGCATTTTATCAGCTAAGTCTCTTCTATCCAATATGTTCCATGCCGCATATTGTCAAGCATTGAAGACTGTCAAAATTGCTAATCACAACTTTTAGCACAGACAAAAAAATAAGCAGACTATTTGTTGTGTCCAGAGGGAAAGGGTTTTGGGTCTTTTTTCCAAATTCTCAGTGTATTCTCTTTTTTCTTGTCATGCCATAACACTTCTCTTTGTATAGTCTGGCAGACAGTTAAAGCTAAAATGCTGAAACTGGTAGCGTAATAAAGTTGAATAATTGCAGCCTATAGTCTTTTCCTAAATTATTTTAAAGATGACTGCTGTAAAACAGATTTGCTTCTGGTAAATGATGTATTTTAAAGGGTGTGTCGTGGATTACGGTTAGGTAATAAGTGGCAGTGAAGTGTGGGGTAAAACAAGCAACTCAAAAGAGTTCAAGTAAACAAGGCCCCGTTAAAACTTTTCAGACTCAAATTAGTATTTCTGGCATTGCCATTAACGTTTGTAGCTAAATGTCAGATTGGCTATTACTTTCTCATGCCCTTGAAAGTCAAACTGCACCAGTGACCAAAGCTCTGAATGTAAATTTAAACACTCAAAGATGTGCTGAATTAGTATTTGAACTTAAAAATAAGCACCTGGCCTCCAAGCTCGGTCTTGAACTAAGCAAGTTCTAGCCTACAAGTGCCTGTTAAACTGACTCTGCATGTCTGAGAATTAAAACACAGGATGGGCAATCACCTTTGTTTTAATGGATATCCCTTATTTGAAACCTGATGCTTAATGAATAAGAATTTATTTTAAATAAATTAGTGCATTTATCAAAATCATGTAAATACTTCTGCTACTACTTCCTATTCAGCTTTTGCAGTCACCTTTCAGTCTGTGACCAGAAGGTATAGAGTGCCCTCTGTAATGCCCATAGATGCATATTCCTGCTGCTGTCCTTGTGACAGTAGATAACAATAGGCAATATGTGTCAGGTCATCTCTCCGATTCATCTGAAAATTAACCTTTCAACAGCAATAACAAAAAAATTAGGTCTCAGACATCCTCTGACTTCAAGTAGGTGGTGGCAGGCATGTGCAGCTTCAAGTAGAAAGAACCGAAGTACAATTCTTTTAAATGGCGGCCTGAAATGTGCTAGCTGAAACCATATCTCAAGATACAGATATATGTGTAGGATTTTAACACCAAGATTAAGTCTATCTTAAGCGCTGACCTCTAAAATTAAGTTGCATCCTATCTTTTTACACCCATGTCCTATTTCTTATCAAAACATATTTAGAAACAATAATTAAAATCTTACTTGAATCACAGCTATTAACAATTAACAAGGGATTTCCTTAAAAGTGCAATCTGAATTCTTTGTTCCAAGGAAGATTCCAAAAATTTTATGCTAATATTTGAAATATATAGAAACAAATCAAGAAGGTATCAGGCATCTAAAGATTCCTAAAGAAAAAAATCCACTTGACTTCATTAATACACATCATCCTAGTTTTGTCAGATACGTTAGCTGTGTTTCTTCTTCCAATATCTTATTTCATGACAACAGACCTCATTCTCCTGTCCTTAATGCATACTGTCATTGCTGTTGGTTTTAAATACATATGGAAGAGGTAGATCGCCTACTAACCTCTCCATTTTGCTTCCACACAATAAGAAGGTGAGGTACCAACTCTTGCCCTCCATGAAACAGCCCAACTCAACGTTTAGACTAATGCTTGGATTACCCTTTAAGGGCTATTGCCCTCTAAGAGGGGAATTATTATTGGTTAGGTTTTGCAGGTGGAAAAGCCAAAGTCTCCGATCCTCTGCTGCCTTTGTCTTTTCACGTAGGAGATAATTATCTATGTTACTATGATAGCATCTTGGATTACTTGGTCAATAAAGAGCACAACATAACAGGTACAAGCCTGAAGGGTTCAAATTTTCAATAGATTCTAGTTAAACAAATTCTAGTTAAATTTACAAGTGTCAGCATTCAGGATTTTTTAACATTATCATTCCCTTTGCTTCAGTACAAATTATAACAAAGTCCAGAACAAGAAAGAATATGGCCCAGAAAGCAGCTGCTACATGTGCAAACAAAATAAAATCGTCTGAAACTCAAGATCATCTGAGTCAAACCTCTTTCTCTGATGTCACACTTCATACAAGTGTGCAAATATCATTAAAAATATATTAAGGCAGATAGATAGTGTATTTATTATACCTTAGAATAATTCTTTATCACTGTAGCACTCAGTAATGTGAAACAAGAGCACCAGTATAATTACACTGCGGGGGAGTATAATTTTGCCACCACACTTGAGGAATTGTGGCTCAGTTGAGGAATAATACATATTTATTCAGTCAATCGGTAAATATTTTCATCTCAGAAGAATTCCAAATATAACCTGGAAGGCCTGTCTGTTGAAGAAAAATAAGAAGCAAAACCTCTGGATTTGTGCTAAAATGGAGTCATACTATGATGAGTAGTGCATTATATTACAGAGTGAGCGTTATATTGAATACTGAATTATCTTTCTCTAAAATGAAATTAATTTAATTCTAGCTTCCAATCCACAAAAGCTGAGCCTCATACATCTTAGAGATGAAGTCCAAATATTGAAGAATAGAGTTCCTTTCAGTGGCTTGTATTGCCATACCTACATTAAATTTCATTTCAGGAGTTGCCAACAGAAAAATATTACTGCTTTCTCCCTCAGGTGTTTTGCAGTAGTTCTTAAAAACAGAAACATATCCACCTGTAATCTATTAATTCTACTGACATGATGGGGAAATCTAAAAATGGATGACTATATCTCAGGCTGAAGGAAAGTGCTTTTATTTATAGCTTCCTAATAATTCCTCTATTGTGAGCGGTAACACCATTTCGTCCTGATTTAGTCGTTACTACCCCAGGGAATCCTGCAAACAAAATGAAGTCTTTCAGAAACACATCTACTGTAAAATCTGCTTATCATTCATTTCCCTGTTGATATTTTTTTTTTTTGCATTCTTATGTTCATATGCATTCAGGTAAATTTTGATTTTCAATTATTGTATATGATAGAGTAATTATAAACTAATCTGTGCAAGTACAGAAAATGCTCTTGCAGAAGTCTAATTCACAGAACTGAAGCTTTCAACGTACATATGTAGATAGAGAAATTAAAACACAGAAAAGCCACTGGACGAAAAATGTATTAAGTTTTGATCAATTCCAAGAGAATACGAGAATTTAAAGGTTCAGAAAAGGCAAAAAAAATGCAAGTAGATAAATACTTCTATAGTATAATACAGTATAATAGGGGCATTCTGGCACAAAAGTGTTCTAAAATAGGAAAATTACTTTAGAAAAGCTAAATCTGGACACAAAGTAGTAAGAAAAAATTGAAGAACTTAGTCTAGCGTCAGAAAACCAGTCACATTAGGAAATTCGGAAACTAAGGCCTTCAAAGCAAATATTTTGCAATTCTGCACCTACAAAATCTGCCTTGACTAGTAAAAAGAAAATATTAAACATGAGCATGGTGAAGACAGATGCACATTCACTGGAGCTGGCAAAGAGTATGAAAAAATTTGGAAAGGTGTGAATTGCTCCATTCATCTAATATGATAACTCTGAAACCTATCTGTAGTAACCTAAAGATACCATCCTGAAACTGATACCTTATAAGCTCAATATTGTTAACACTCCTTGCAAGAGAGGTGGCCTGAATACAATAACTATTAACTGAGTATTATTTTAACATAATTCTAGGTTTAATTATTTTATTTAAAAATCCTACATATTAGGAAGTCACCCACAGGTTTTTTTTCCTAAGGTTTCAAAGCCTTACAACTGTTACAAATAATTTTTTGTCAAATACAATTATTTTAATACTGACAATTTAGAAGGAGCATAAGGTAAAATAAACAAAAATCAAATTAAGCAGTACAAGGGCTACTGCAAAGATGTTATTTTTCATGCTTCACTTTAAAATCTGTTTTCCCCTATTTTTCTGAAATTTATGTAAATTATCCAGATTTGTTATGATATGTAGTTACAGTTCAATCATATAACTAAATCCATCCACAAGAAATGTGTCTGCTTTTTCTTACTACTCACCAATGGTAACTCTGCAACATTAATATCAATACTAATTTCTGTTCTTTGTCTTACAAGATGTAGTTTGAAAATAGTGCTGTAGAAATAATAATGCTTTAGGCTTCATCATAGACAATGAGCAGTATTGCAAAAATGCAGGTTTACTGTAAAGTTCTGGTTTAAAATCTTAGAATTACCTTGTCTTTAAGAATGTTGCAACAAATAGGCATTTTGTTCACTCAGAAACTAAATTTAACATTGCAGGGAACTATTAACAGCTAAGGAGGGACTGAAATATCTAATATGCTCCTTAAATTTGAAGTGTTGAGAATTCTTATTTCAAAGAATCAACAAAAGCAAAGTCTTGAGAAGGAAACTTTGCCAGTAACTGGCCAAACAACATTACCTGGCATGACAGGAAATCAGTACATGGCAACAAGCCAACTTGTAAAGCTTTCATCAGCTGTTTTAATCACCAAAGATTATTATTCCAACTTTAAGAAGCTTATGTGATTTATCTTCATGGGTTTGACAAAAGAAAGTCAGCAGTCATTCTGAGAGAAGCACTACTATTGCACTCTGTGATATTTTAGACTGTCAGGAAGTAGTACAATGTACATGATATACTCTGTGTAAGCCTTACATTCCTGATTGTATAAGCCACAACAGAAAAGCTCTATGTAATGATGATCACATACTTAAGTGTGAAATTGGACATAATGCAGGACCAGTGTTCCTCTTTTCTCCGTAATGTAATTACATGTTATTGAAATGCAGAAGAATCTATGATTGAGAGAGAAAGGTTCATTCTTTCTCTTAGAAAGGTTACAAGAAAGTCATGCTTTCTCAGTAGACTGTTTATTCCTGTCTTGAAAGGGCTAATGTAAAGAAGTAATTTTTTTAAGAAGCTTGTAACATAGAAAAAAAATGATGGACTTTGGCTACAAACTAGGTTAGATTTATCATGACAGAGACCATATGTCAACCACAGAACAGATACTGTGCAAATCTGAAAATATAGGATGATCACAATTCCTTAAGCAACTGGCTCAAACCCTGCCCTGACAGGCACTCCTGCTTCAGCCCACCAGAGTTCCTGAAGGGATGAGAGATCCTTCTCCTGAGACAGCAAGGCTCCTCCTCGCCTCTGCAAAGGGGTACTACCCACGGTGATAAAACCACTGACTCACAGGGTGGGGCAGTAGCTTTCAGTTGCTATCACTATCACTTTGTTCTCAAGGCAAGGAGTGACTTCCCTAGACTATTAGATAATAAATTTCCTGGACTACTAGACTTTCCATAATACGTGTAATACTTTCTACAAAGTCAAAAACAACTGAAAAGGAAGCACCTCACTTAAAGCCTAGTCTCCTTACCAGATTTAGAGTCCTACAATACTACATTTTGAAGGGGCACTGAACTCCATGAGTAAAAAAAGTATTGACTTCATAGCAGTCAAGAATTGTCCCTATGAGATCTCATCGGGTTTCTCTTTCTAAGCCATTAAACTTAACCCATTAACTTTCAGCAATTCAGAAGATGAAATTGTCCAAATCCACATGCAAACAATACTACTGGTTTAAGAGTGTAGCCTACTGGATGTTTCAGAGGAACACTTGTCGCAGCACTCTCCAAACTAGCAAACTGCAACAAGGTCTTTTACCATCTCATACCAGCATACTCTTCATACAATCCCTCTGCTGCCTTCTCCTCATGTCACTTCACCCAAGGCATGCGTTCCCTCCCCTCTTGCTTCTTCCTCCAGAGATCAGACCATACTACACACACACCCCCACCCCCCAATCCTCAGAGCTATTTAACCACTTAACAGGAACAAGCTACACCTGCACATCATCCATGCCAATCAACCCACTGCCTCTGAGGCAAGGCCACAGCTGCATGTTATCAATGATAATCAACCCACTGCCTTTATTCCTCTATACCAGGAGTCCTCAAACTAAAGCCTGCAGGCGGGATATGGCCCCCCAGGGTCCTCAATCCAGCCCCCGGTATTTACAGAACCCCCCCACTGGGGGTTGAGGGGCGGGGGGGGAAACCAAGCAGCCGCAGATGGCTGCCTGCCACTTCATCTGCGCGCCGGCCCCCTGGTTAAAAAGTTTGAGGACCCCTGTTTTACACCCTCCCAGAAGATACATTTAGGTTACAAACACAGATCACAAGAGAAGTATTAATAAGTTTCTTGTCCTTTTTGTCCCTGCACATGAAACGTCAGTGGTGAGCAGTGGTATAAGATTTAAAGTAGAATTAAGGAATTTCTGAAACTAGCTAAAAAAGCCTTACTTGCTTCAGACTCCTCCTTACATAAAATACTTCTGTTTTCTCATAGGTATATTATGGTACCCTTTTTCATAAAGAAGTTACCAGTTTTATACTTACCAAAAAAAGAGTGACCAGTTACAGACCAGTTCTATGAAACATTAGGTTTTATGGAAGTACATTCTTCTCTTTCTCACTAGACCACACTGCATTTCTTGTCTGAGTTTACAGGCAGATGACACTGATAGTTTTATGCTCAGGGCAAGATTTACAGCTTCTGATGAGGCAGTTTGTGAATGAACAGAGGTTGAAGTCTGAAGAACCACTGAACCACAGAGTAAAGCTGCTACAGAAATACATTTAGAAGAAATAAGTCTTGTGGTCTTTCTGTTAGCTTTCACTCCTTCTCCCATTTTTACTAAATGAGTTTTGATGAACATATGGAATAAAAACCATAGACACAACTTTCAAGTATTTCCTAAATGCATTAACTCAGTGACCATTCAAAGCCAGTCCCACATCCTTCCTACAGGCCTACCAATAAACAACAGACTTTAGGTCCAGGTCTACCTTGGGAACATGCCAACCCCCTTCACAGCCTAGAAAACGGACAATTCTTGCACCATGCCCTGCCAGATCAAATAGCCAACTGAACACCAGAGTAAGAGGACCACACACAAAGAGCAGCCTGTCAACACCTCGCCCCTTTTAAGCTGATGTGTCTGCAGATAAAACTCCTCTGTCACTCATAACTGAGGAAACAGCACACAGTAAAAATAAACAAAAATCACATCAGACCATTGAGAATCAGGCTATTTAAAAGAGTAGCAGCATGAACAGGAACAGCTCAACTGGGACTACATAATAGTCAGAGGACTATCTGCAGTTTGGACTGCACTTCTACTCACTGTTTAGTCTCTCTCTTTAACAGTTTCTTCAACTTCACACCTATTCATCTTCTCTTGCCCTGCTCTGTTTCCCTCTATTCCACATTATTTTTTTCACATCTATTTTACTTCATTACAACTCTAATTAACCCCACCAAAAAAAAAAAAAATAGTGAGTCCAAGCTGATGTTTCCTACTATCATAGTGTTCCTTCTCTTCATCCATTATCACCCGTTCTAACTCAGTCTTAAATTGCATAAATCTTAACAATCTACTTCACAATTTCCTTGAAAATGAGATTGCCTTTACTATTTTGTCAGGTGCCTGCCAGAAGAAGTATAAAAACAATACTAGAAAAGTCATAATTAAGAACAGAGTATTATGGACTTACAATTAATAGCATGCCATGTCTTTAAGAATTAAAAAATTCCCAGTTTAGCCCATATGCAATAAAAAAGGGAACAAACAGAATCTCTGAGACACTAAACTCAAAAATTCATTGTATGAACTGAAGAATTTCAGCTTCAGAGGTAGTACAAAGGTCCGGTAACACACAGTGTATACTGTGACTCACAGGAGGCATCTGCAAGAACAGGTAGTCTGTTCCTGACTATCTGCCATTGTTGCTGTGGCTCCTCTGGCCATTTCTGGGTAATAATGTTTTGAATTCTAGACATATTGTCATTCAGGCGGATGGTGATATATATATATATATATATATATATATATATATATATATATATATAGTAATTCAAGGGTATTTCCCATAGGCAGCAGAGACAGGCAAGTTTCATAAGGGAATGTAAACAAATACATATAAGTATTCAGAAATCTTATATGTTAGAATCATCACTAAATTTAAAGGTTCATCATCCAATACAAGTTCTTCACTACCTAGAGTCCTTTGCATAGCATGCAACAGGACATTTTATGATTAATACAATTATTTTTTGCATTCAAATATGTACTAGATCTCTCACCAGGGAAAAGATAAAAAGAGAAAGAAAAAAAAAGAACTAATGACAATCCCTATTCTAAGGAATTGACAATATGGGACTGTTGTAACTGAAGAAGAAATGGCACACGAAGGATTGTTGAAGGAAACTAAGAGAATCACATGGTTTTGTGGTAAATATCATCATCATTGTACCATCAGAAATTACAACACAGAGTAGGTGGGGACAACATGGGTTTAGATGTTTTGAATTTGAAGAACACTGATGTAATTCATGAAAATTACTTTTGTCTGCCTTTGGGGCTGTTGAAATATTTCTTCTCCTCTGTCCATTCCCTCCTCTGCCTCCGGTTTAATCCCCTTTCATAAGGTGTTGCAACACTGCTCATACACAGGAAGCCCAGCTCCACGATGACAGCTGCAAAACTGATAGCTCTTCCATGTCCCACCTGTTTTATACACATGAAAACAACTCCCTTTGCAACAATTGCAGTCTAAAGTTAAACAGCGTGTATAAAAACATGCCAAAACCAATAGGTAGGAACTGAGAAGGTGAGTGTAACAGTTCAGCTCAACTTCTTTTCTCAAACTGTTTAGCAAAGACGTTGTGAATATTATAGTCACCTCTCACAGCATCTCTACATGCACACCTTAGAAAACGTGAAAAAGGGAATATGAATATATTCATCCAATTTCTAAATCTCTTTGGGTTTAGCCAGTGAGAGAAAAAGTTTTTAATGAGAAGGCACATCCTATTCATATTTAAATCAGTGTAAATCTAGCATAAAACCACTGCCTTAACAGAAATTGTGAAGAACTTACAGAATCTGTCATAATCAGTTGTTACACATTTTCCTAAAAGGCCTTCCTACAGGTTCAAACTTCAGCTTGAATTTACAATAAAAAACTCCTAGAAAAAAATTATATAACTGAGCAGAAATAACTTCATATTTTTTGCATAATCATAGTTTCCATAAATTTTGCATGACTCATGAACATAGGGAGAGCAAAACAATGGCAAACCTGCCTACATCTGTGGCAAATGGCAGGTGCAAAAGTCAGGTCCCCACTTCTGAACATTCCTAGTATTGCAATTTAGTGCCTAGTCATCATTCATCATCCTTTATTTCACCTTCTTCCACTACAAGCGTCAGGAACCCTGAAATAAAGTTATGCCCTAGTAATATATTTCTGACAAAAAGAAATAAAATACTTACGGCTTCCATTTAACATGAGAGTGTAAATGAAAACATCAGGCAATTAACAACATTCATCCTAATTCTCATTTTTAAATTATATAAGGTCTAGAACTAAGGAATTCAAATGTGCTGACATGCTGTTAATATCTCGTTTAACAGAATTTGCTTGAGATAGTTTGAGGCAAAAAAGCACAAATTCGTATACAAAGAGAATCATGATTTCTATTTTTAATATTAAAACCTGAAAAGTTTTGTCACATACATCAGCGTATGACACACTGCTTTCTCTATTTTGCATCTGATCTCTCACAACCATAATCATCTAGGATTACCACTAAACATGCACATGTTTTTAAAGGAGGCTAATCTTACTTCAGTTTGAAGTAGATAGGGTTAGACATTAAAGTCTGCATGAATAGTCCATTTCCTATTAGGACTCATGCAAGCTACCTGTCCTCTGAGGCTCCAATTTTGCAGCTGTCATCTTTCCCAGCATTTGGGCAATGAAGGAATCTTTTGTTCCACTGAAAAGTGGTGCATTGTTCCCTGCTCAGGTGCCCAGAACAAAACGTATAAGGCAATACAATGAGCTTCTCTCCAGACTGACTTTAAGGGTTTGGGGTTTTTTATGGAAGATATTTTACTGAATGAAACTTTCCTTGCACAGGCTAAGAAACATTGCAACTCTGTATTTAAGATCTTGAGATACGTGATAAAGATTTCAAAACATTTTTAAATGGAATTAGGTGTCTAAGCCAAATCTAGTCTTTTTAGAAACATAGCTATAACAGTAAACTGAATGGCTTTAGTTTGCTTGAGCTATCCCCACACTTTATTTCAGCAACAATATCCAGGTTATTTCCAGACATTTCTAAAACACTATTGAGCTGCTTTTATTCATTCTGGTTGTTAATGAGAAATCCCCACCCTGTGAGTTTCCCTTGGCTTGATCCCCCTGAATTGTTAGAGGAAAGCTCTTCAGAATTATTTTTGCCTATTTCATACACTCTCTTCAATCTATCCCATTACAGAAAGGGCCTGCTTCATCACCTCTAACTCACATTAAGTTCATAAAAACAAAAATAATTACAAAGGCCAATCAATTCCTGTGAAACACATTCTCCGATTTTTGTTTTGTATTCTCAGATATATGTTCAGCTCTCTGCAAGATTTCACAAGTTAGGCAGAACCCTCTAAAAAGACACAGAGATTTCTCTACTGTGAGGAACAACTTTCTTCATTCTCACAGGAGAGAAAATATCATAGGTACAGTAGGTGAATAAATATTTTAGATAAAGGAGGCGAGAACCTGTAGCTCACGCAAAAAACTGAGTCTGCATTAGCATTTTTGCTTGGATTGGGAATGCACTTTCAGTACAAATCACGCAATATTCCTCAGTTAACATACTTTGATTTGCACCACAGCGTAGTCTCAGACCACACAAAATGGATCCCTTTAGATGAAACTAAACCAGGAGATGTGCATCTTGTTAATGCCATTATAAACCTGGGTCAAGGTGCTCCAGCCACTAATTGGCATGCAGACCAGGGAGCCAGACTAGAGCTAGTCTGAAGTACAACCTCCAAAACATAAACAGCATAGGTTCTGGGTCCTCAGAATCAATTGTTTTTCTTTCCAGTTCTGTTTACATTCTGCTTTGCTGCTTGTCAATAGAAACATAGTGTGAGAGAAGTAAACAACAAATAGGCCTTACTAGATCAAAGGTACTTGCTGGGCAGAAAAAGGTTTGCACAGTGTTTGACAAAACTGAAAAGCCACAGACATGGCTGAAGCAAAAACCCATCACCTATCAAAAAAAATCGTTAACAAGAGGAGAGTTAAAGACTGGCCACCTTCTGGTTGTCCCTTTCTACCGAAAGAATCAGTTATTCTTGTTCTCCTTTTAATAAAAATTGCCTCCTCAAAAGAAAACTCAGAGACTTTTAAAATCAAGAACTCATTACAAAGCGAATTATCTATGCATACCCACCTCAAAGCCCTGCCTGATCATAAGCCTCATAGCACAAGCATCGCTATGGGTTTGCTGTGCCAACCCAAAACACAGCTCTCAAAAGCCTAGGGACAACCTTCACGCTGCAGGAAGGGAGGCTGAAGGAACACAATATGCACAAACGAGAAGTACACCCAGTATAAAGCACTACAGATGTTCTGGAATTGTTCAGGCCAATGCTGTCTTGCCAGAAGCCACATAAGTTAGGACCAGCTCATGGTATGAGAATGGCTTAAAGATCTTTATCTCATTTACACCCTATTGAACTCCACCCATGCAGGTGTGTATGCTTTGAATTAAAGTGCATAGCACACAAAGCATTTGCGATACAAGTTCTGTTTAAATATAAGCTATCATTTAGGCTCCTAAATACTAAGCAAGGTGAAATATATCATGTTTAGTGAATATGTTCTGAATATAATATTGAGCCCTTTATTGGGAGAATTTTGTGAGGTGTTCTTAAAGGCTATTAATGCATTGCTTAGCTGCAGGCTGATCCGAAGGTCCTGCTCATCACTGCTTTGCCCATTTTGTAGCAGAAGATAGTACCATGCATGGTGTGTAAAGCTGTCAGTTCAGAACAGCAGTGTACTCATCTTGACCTCAATCACATGAAAAACAGAAGGGTAGGTATAGGTCATTAGGTAATTAAGCCCAGAGCTTACTGCTAGCAGCATTTAGTATTTGATATATGCTCATCCTGACAAGCTAGAGAGGCTATAAAATGTGGTAACTGTGAATGCACCTTTGAAAGATGCTCTCTGAATTTATGATAATTAACTTTGTTTACCAGCAAATATAGATACAACTCATAAAACTTCCACAGTTCTTGCTTCTGCTATATTGATAAAAATGCTTAGAAAGGCAGTAGTTACTCTGACCCTGCTAAGGAGTCCACTGTGGTACATTCCAATAGCATACAGTCTCAGTGAAGAATATTCTTATTACTCTACTGTTATGTAGTTACAGGTACAAGGTTTTTGCTTGCAGGATAACTCTTTGTCCTCTTCTTGTCCTTTTCCCAAAAACTGATTACCCATGCAAACTATAGCTTTTTTTTTTTTTTTTTCCTTGGCTGCTGTTGTTTTGCCCCAGGTTGCAAACTGCTTATTGTTGGATTTCCTCACTTTTGATGTCTGGCCTACAGGTGATCAGAAGCTTTGCTATATCAAGTAGTGGATTTATCTTTTAACTCATATAATTATAACATTAATTAATCCTTCTAATTATTTCCCACATTACATATTTCAGATCATAAGTTCAGTAAGGTTTATTAAAATACTGGAAATACAGAGCTTGCAAGATCAGCCACAGTCACACATGGGAACGGTATGTGGAAGAAAAATTCTCTCCCAGCTCTGCAAAAAGCCAATCAACTTCTAATAGAATTTAGGAGGAAACTTTCAGTAAGCACTGGCTTTTCTGTAATCCTACCTGATAGTGTTTCTTTTGTAATCCGCCATCTGAATGGATGAAACAGCTCCTAATGGAAAAAGTGTCTTTCCTCTTTGTACTTGACTGTTGTATATCTGCAAGGTGAAAAACAGACTAGTTAGACTGTCACCTCTCAAATATAATTTTTTCACAAGTCTAGTGAATAAGTCGTAGACAGATAAATTTGTCTTCTGCTGATTAGCAACAGAAATCTTACATCTATGCATAAAAGACTCCTGAACAAATCAAGTCTGTGATATGAGGTGTGAGAGAAGTAATCTTTTTTCTTCTAATTTTGGCTGTCACAGGGTGCAGTTTCAGACTCATTGAAATTAAATCTACTGGCCATCAAAAGGAGCATCTCTGCTCCTCATGTCTGCCTCCACTTGTGTGCTCTAGCCCATTCCTTTGTGTTAATGACTGTGTGGCTTCAGGATGTCTCAGCTCAACTAACTGATCTGAGAGAAAACTAAACAAATGAAAAATCTTGGTTTTCTGTCAGATCACCGAACTGAACTAATTCATCCTATGAACATATAACTCCAATAAATTTATTGGTATTAATACAGACAGCAAACTTCAGCATTGAAACTGCTGTAGAGTGAAGTGGAAACATGTAGCTAGCAATAAGGAAAAGATAGAAATATTCTGTTTGGAAGATCAGCAGATAATAAATTGACATTTGGGGATTCTTCAGGATGTCTTTAGTGAAAAGTTACCATTACAATTAACTTATACTCTCAGTCTGCAAAGAAATGTAAATAAAACCTTTATCTTCCTATACTTGCTTGGATAATGAATTTCAGAATAAATAGTAAGACAATATAACAAAATGTTTTTAAAACTGCTTGTACTTCAATCAGTGATATTTGCAAGAATTACTCTTGTGATTTCCTAGGTTGCTTGTAACATATATGAATAAGTAAGGCACTGTTGACTGTGATGATTGAAAGAAAGTTCTGTTCATCAAATCCATTAATTACTCCAATAAATTTAATGAGTGCTCCATACACACAGTAAAGTAGTTGATGTAAGGTTCAGGAAATTACACTGTTTATTATTACTGAGACTGAGAGTGGATATCTTTTTATTTTTCATTAATATTTTGCATTACTCTTGTCTTTCAACAATTGAATTCTCCAAAAGAGATTCAACACTTCCAACTTGCAAAAAAGACATATTTCCAAACAACTTTTCCAGCTTGTTTTTTATCTCTTGATATGCAGAAATTATTTTCCAGTGCCGTACATTAGCTCTTAGTTATTTTCATTAAAACTGGGGGGGGGGGGGGGGGGGGGGGGGGTGAGGGATTGAGACATTGCTTTAAATTTAAATTGCAATCAGAGAAACTGCTGTTTGCGTAAGTAGCCCCAAAATACTTTAGCTCTTGTTCTGTAAATGCTTGAATTACCAAGAAGTGACTAACTTTGTTCAGGCAGACATAAATATCAGGTTTTAATATGAAATCAGGTACGACAGGAATGAGGTGAGAAATGTATAACACAGCAAATCTGTACTTGAATTAGTCCTTTTGCAAGCATCTGCATATATTCGCCACTAAACCATTGTTGAAAGGCAGTTTTCCAAGGACAATTAGTGCTCTTCAAGAATACCCTTTAGCAAAAGGACCAGAATTAGGGCATGTACTAGACTAATTTTCTGATTTTAGCAGCATACTTCTTAGGCTTACTGATTTCCCACAGAAATTTATTCTTGTCCACTCATTGCTGCAAGTCCTCCTAATTCTGACATTCAGTAGATATTAAAGCATTCTGATGTCTGTGCGAACATTTAGCTATTTCTCTTCAGTAGTCAAATACACTGGAAAAGTTATTCCTGTGACAGTCTAGGCCACTGCATGACAGATTTGTATTTCTTTTAAAAAGCAAATAGATAACAAGAAATGAAACAGATTAAATAGATTCTCCTTATAACACGCATTATGCTGGGAATCGGGCAGCAAGTCAGCCATAAAATTTGCTTCATTACACATACCACCTAAACACATTTCCATTACGGTCTGTGATTTTTTTGCTTCACCCTTCACACTGAAACTCAGTTTAATGTGATGGAGATTTTACATATTCTGAAACTGCTTATGTTATCAGTCATCTCAATATAGTATTTAGACAGTCAATATTTTAATAACCTTACTGTTACCTCTATTCTCCATGATTTTTAACTCACATCTTTTGTGCTTTCCAAGTACTTCTCCTAATAACATCTTTTTGTGATTCATCCTTATAGTGTAACATGGCATTCAATGACATTTGACAAGATGATTATCAAACACTTAAAAGTCAAGGCTAGGTACTTCATAATATTAATTTCCACTAGAAAAAATGCCTATTTTTACAATCAAAGCACATTTTTTCCAACTATTTTTCTCTTTAGTGAGGAAAAATATATTTTAAAGATACTTATTTATGTTTATTAAGAACCATAAACCCTGATTTCCATAGAAGTTAGAAAATATGCCACAGTAGGAATATAATTCTACAAATAATCCCCTTGGAGACACAACTGTAGCCTGCAATATTTGTGATTTTTGTCTATCAAGTTAAAACCAGAGAAAATAGGGACAATGGATCGGGATTATGTATGCTCTGCAGGAATGTCACTTCCATTAGACTATTCTTACATCCTTTGAAGCTTTCAGTTATAAAAAGATCAGAAAAGATAAATATTTGTATGACTTCAGTTTGCAGAACAAAAATGTCACATTTCAGCCCAAGAAAGAAGTAGAAAGGAGAGAAAGGTTGGCTTCTGGCTATTTTTGTCTGGACGACGCTTTCTAGCTTTATCTCTGATCATTTGTGCTAAATCTGTAATTTGAACATTTTCTGGTTAGACACCTGGGCAAAAGTATGTTCCACTCATCTCTGACATGGCCACATGATCATTCTATATTTTGCAGTCTTCAGGTGACACATTTTGGCCTTCTAGGCTAAAAGGCTCAGGAACATTCAAAGCTGTGTGCATCAATCTCTATACCTTGAATGACAGGGGAAAGTCTTCATGGGAAAAGTTACATTCTCATACTCAATACAGAGAGGACACAACATATGCTGACCTGAGTTTCTTTTAATCATTTTACTAATAAACGAGGCTTTTTAAATCGCATGCAGTCTTCTGGACTAATCATTCACCTTATTTGCTTCTTCGACTTCCATAAGCAATCACTTTCCTGTGAGAAGCAGCTTACAAAAAAGAGAAATACTACTGAAATGCTTGTCATTTCGCTAAGCTTTAGAATTTCAGACCACCTTTCAGGCTGCCTTCCTTTGAAAAGAAATACATGTAAATCTATTGAAGATTTACAATTGTCAGTGGAGAGGTGTTGAAGTTAACAAGTTTTTCTGTAACCCTATCAACTTGTAATTTGCCTCCATTTCAAATGTTGGCAGGTAGATTTTGCACACCTCAACAGTCTTGCACAGCCAGGGCTTTAGCTTAAGCTGCTGTATTTTCTAACTGGCTAACCATTCTTCTTTGATGTCTGTGAGGCTCTGTCATGTGGAAGTTCTCTAAAATCCTGTAGTTTCTTTGGGCTCTATTTGGCTTCACAATAACATCCCCAGTAACTGTGCATACCCATCCCCTGCTGGAGGGGGTTATTTCAGAGAAGTACTTGGAGAGTTAAAGGTCAAACTGGTGTAGGTCAAAGGTAGCCAAACAGATAGCATACCTCTACTATGTTAACACTTGCCATAAAGAATATGTTAGGCCTTCACATAAAAATAGCCTTCACTTACAAACACTCAAATAGAAAGCATCACTTCTATTACTATAGTAATAATATAAAGGAAGACGTTTTGCTTTATTTTTCTAAGCTCAAGGAAATCTACCAGAGGAACCAGCTAGAGTAACCCATTATACTGATTGGAGGATTTTTCAGCTTAAGATCTCTTACTCCATTTTTGATACAATAAGTTTGCAGATGCAAGGTAGCATTAAAGAGTGTATTTATTTACTTTAAGATTAGTTTACAATCTACTGTATTATTGCCATTGGAAACTAAATTTCCCCCCAATCTGTAGGAGGTTTTCTTACTCTCTCTGGTTTTTGGTGATATTTTTACGCATACTATTGCCACATGTATAAGTATTTTTAGCCAGGTTTCTGCAGTATATTTCTGCTTACCAGGCAATCTTTGCATCATGTTTCATTTTGTAGTGTCAGTGTGCTTTAATGTTTTCTCACTCTTCCATTAACCTTCTTCAAGTTTGCACAGCTCATTGAACAACAATAAATAGTAACAGATTCATACAGGGCAGAAAAGAGATAGCAGTGTCACCTCCAATTGATCTGAAGATGTTTCTCTACATTTCTGCTTTTAAAAGATATGACCACACTAGATCAAAGCAGAGGAACTATCTCATCCACTTTCTTCTCTAAAAGTGAACATTAACTGCTACTTAACAAGAATATAAAACAGTGGATACTTATAGAATAACTTGTGCAGATAAAATTTCCTCACCATACCCATGAATATGTACGGAAATTTACCTGGAGAAGTCTCTGGTTCACAAATTACCAAATACTTCAGATTTAGAATAAGACAATTCTTCTTCTAGCGTCTCAGAGATTAACCTTCATTTGAATTGATAGTTCTGTCACTAAACTCAAATATAAACTAAAATTACTGTCTGATGCATAATTTGTGATTACTCTAGATACAAGAGTACCTGATTATGCAGAAATGGCCTCTTACTTCAAATTCCACCTTTCATTCTCAATTCCCACGTTACAAATACAAAAGCAGCCATGCATTTGAAATCATTCTCCAGAGATCAGTGAATAATACAATTATCTTTCTTCTCTTTCCAAAGAACATGCATCTGAGAAGTGTTTAGTGGTTCTTTAGCAGATTTGTAATTATGCAATACAATATTTTTGTAGAAAATTAAGTGCTTCTATGATTGAATTTTCTCATGAGGCTTGGCTGAAGGGTGTACTGTGTCTGGGTAGGATTAAGTTAATTTTCTTCACAATAGCCCATATGATGCTACTTTTGTATTGATTATTGCCTACCATACAGCATGTATGCTGATCATTCTGGTCGCCATCAGTTTCAGTTCACAGGTTGAGGTTTATAAAGTAGCATTTAGGATGAAGACAGCTTCATGGGAGTAGCTACAAAAATATTACTTCACAAGCACTATTCATAACTGGGCACAATTCAGTTAACTTTTTCTGGCCTCTGATGAGGATGCTGCATAAAAGGCAGTGAAAGATAATGCTTCTACCCTTATGAGCCTGAGCCTTCATGCTTTGGCAATGGATCTTGGGATATGATTGAAAGTACAAAGAAAAAGTAGGCAATGCTCCAATAAAAAGAAAATTTGCCTTTGCTTTTATCAGCTAATGGTATTTCTACAGATTTCACATTACAACTCTGTTTTTCTATCCCAGAGAAACATTCACGAACATAAACATACAAGAGGCTCTGAAGTTGATTGTCCACATTCAGAACTGACATCTAATTCTCATGCAAAGATTCTTCATTTTCCCTGTTCCTAAACCTCATGGACATTTTGCTGATGTTCTGTGCCTAGTTCTGTTCAAAGTACTGATTTTTATGTGCAACATTTATCTTCCCCTTCATTTCCTTTGGTTTCCAAATTTGTACATGTGATTTTAAAAAAAAAAAATGCCTCCGTATTTGACTTACCAAAATCAATGGGAGCTTTCGTAGAAAAAGGCAAATGTGAATTGGGATGATTCCATTTCCTGGGCTGATCTTTCAGTTCACAAGGAGATGACTAGGGCTTGTACAACCTAGCAAAAGACAGGTAGCAACTTATTCCCATTCAAAAGGAATGCCATTTGTACGTCGTGAACCAAGTCACGAGCTTTATATTAATTTCCTGTGAGACCAAAATGTTTCGCTCTGCTCTGTTATTCTACTGGTATTTACATATAATTTCCACACACTTAAATGATCATAGTCTCTCTCTAATAATTGCAAATTAGAAACTGGTTTGCAGGCTAAGGCTTTAACTGTGCGTGCCGTGAGCGCGGTCCCTGCCCTTGCCCAGCTGCCGAGGCAGCCAGTGGAAGCTGGAGGCCACCCCAGTGCCAGTACTGCAGAAGAAAGGCCAGGACCTCCATAGCTGTGTGCAGCTCCCTTGCTTTAGGGTACCGAGGAGCTGGAGCCAGCCATGTTACAAGTGCTGCCAGCACTAGGGACACGGAGCTGGGGACCCTTGTGTTACCTGGCCAGCTGGGCAGGGGCTGGCAGACAGGCCATCCGGCTGCCCCAGGCTGGAGCAGGGCTGCAGGGGTAGCCCCAGCCCTGGGGAACCGGGCACCTCTGGTGGGGACGGGCCTCAGGCACCTCGGGTGGGGACAGGCCTCAGCCAGGCCGCGCTGCGGGCCTGCAGGTGAGCCTGACTGGGCAGGGCCCACGGCTGGGCAGGGCTGGGCTGTGGGGAGCTACAGACAGGGCCCTGACATAACAGAGAGCTTGGAGATGTGTTTTATTCACCAAATCTAAAAGGCGGAGGACATTTCCACAGTACAAAATTGCAAATCATAGGATAAAATCCTCAGAAGAGAAGCAGAAGAGCCCAGGCCGCTGGACACATGCACATCGGCACAGGGTCCTCAACGTGGAGGCTGCCCCTACAGCCAGACTGCGGGGAGCCGGTGCTGAACCTCCCCTGGGCGCCATGCCGCCAGGACCTCCTCCCACCTATTGAAGTCAGTTGTTACCGTATAACAAGAACTTCTCAACTTAACATGGACTTTTTACTCTGCTCATCATACATATTTCTAATAATTTATAGGAGAGATCCACCTGCCCAGACCTACACAAAGGCATCTTTCAAGGAATTTTCATTCTAGTGAGAGAACTGTGCTTCATTTGCACAGATATGAATATTTATACAGGCATGACTTTTTTTTTTTTCCCAATTTTACAGTGTGATATCATCCAATTACATCCTTCTATGCCTGTTATTTAGGTTAGGAAAATTGATATTGAAGGGAAGTCAAAGATACTTCATTTTATTCAATAGTTTCTAAAGGACAGCAAGTGTCATTAAATCCGTGGCATGCCACTCAGTTTTAAAAAAAGTGTGAAGTCTGTAAACTTAGGAAACACTGCATTTAACAGAACAATAAACCGGAACTATACTTTGTCTCCCTTCAAGCAAGCATCATTTGTACTGTCTCTTATCTTGTACTGTATATTCAACCCAGTTTCCTTTTACCAGAGACTGAGCAGTTTACTCAAAGGTTCTTTTTCTTTTGGATAATAGTTTCATGGCTCCAACGAATAGTTTTTATTAAAGAAATAGGTTAAACAGTATATCAATTAAGACCTCAATTATTACAAAGATATTAATTCAACAGAAGTTCTAGAAGTTGTTTAGAAATTTTTCAGCAGCTGTCAGTTACCCATCATAAAAACGTTCTGCAATTCTCTGTATGTCCTCCAGGTGTAGCATTTTCACAATTCATAAGCAGTATCTGTCACCACTGATAATCCTATGCACAAAACTACATATAGTTCAAGCTTCGAGCGAACTTGCATCCAAACAGTCCCAGTGACTTCAAAAGATTTGTACAGGGTTTGCATCAACGTGAAATCTGGCCCTAAATCTATAAACAAACCACTAATTTCAGGGGAATTATGCTAGAGATAAATTTAACTAAAGCCTGGGGTTTTGGCGCCTTTTTTAACTTCAGAAAAATGATCTATCGGAGCAACCCCACCAAAGTACATTCATAAAATTTATACTACTCTTGTGAATATATTACTGGTTCTTAAATTTTTAAAGTAATACTATAGTGGCTTTCCAAATAATTTATTTAATACTAATTTGCAAATGTAGAGCAAATCCTAGCTGAGAACCTCAAAATTTTTCCTGATGTTTCAGATCTTCATTATATAATACCTTCAGAGCCTGAGCAACAGAATAACCTAGTTTTACAGAGCAAGGAAATGAATCACGTACATTAAGGAACATATATATCTTTCAAGTGTCCTCATTCTATGTGACTAGGTGTTTGGATACTCAAATGAGACCCCTGCATACTCTTCAGTTCCAGTAATTCAATACAGGCATGCCGAGCACTTTGCTCATTCAGACCTAACAGTACTAACATACACCTTTTAACATGCATTGTTTCCACTTTAGGGGAGCAGGGAGGCAGATGTGTAACCCTCTATTTTTTCCATTGAAACTCTAGGTGGAAAATATAAGCCCTCTGACAGATGTAACTTATTCTTCTTAATTAACTTCACAGTTCCTCATGGTGTAAAAACAACAGTTTAAAACCTGTAGTAACAAATACTCAAGCAATATAAGATACACCTTTCTGAGGGCTAATAATGGCTGCAGGTTTTTGTTCAGTTATTAGTGATGGCAATCATTAAGAACAGGTTTTGGGGTTTTTTTATTGTTTGGTGAAATTAATAACAATTTAAAAAAAAAAAAAAGATGGTATACTGGACTTCTATTGAAAGATCCTGAGGAATACATTACTCTTAGCCCACATATACTATGTACCAGATCTTGAGAGAGAGGATATTTCTGTGATGTTTTATGCTAAAATACATTTTCACAGGTGCAGTGACTTTTTGCCCACATACTAGCATTCCCATTTCTCAGCTTCCCTGTTGAGTTAGACGCTTTTTCAAATCAAATCAACATTCATTGTTTATATAGTCAGAACTATCCTTCTATCCTAGGAAATGTCAATGTCTGATTTTTGTATTTATCCATGAATATAACAAAGGACTGATAATTCTAATATAATCACTGATCCAGCTGGAGCAAAGCTGGGTCATAACTGAACAGATAAAATATCCTTGCTGAAATTCTCTTTTAGCGGCATTCAGATTCACATAACAGAGACTAACCAGAGCTTACCGATGGAGTTCCCTGTATGGCTCTGGAAAGTGTTATGTAAGTATGTACATTCATCCTCCCACACATATTTGACTGATCACACCAAAGAACAATCATAATGTAATCCATGAGAAGGAAACATAGACTTACAAAATCATAATGGAGTAATTTTATGACTTTTCCATTGTAATATTATAGTTGTGTACTTGTAATACTGTAGCACAAAACCAGATATTGTTCTGGGACAGTCCAGTTAGAGCTGGTGAATTACTCCAGATAAATGTAAGGTATAGAAGTGTTTATGCTTCAAGTAAGTCTGTTTTGGTCTGTTTTCTTAAGTGGAGTGAAATCCAAGAAGCCTGACAAAGTTACTTTAACTAGGCATTATTACATCTTTTGAGAGATCCTTTAAAACCAGAGTTCTTAATTTTGTACTGCCTAATATACATACTCCTTAGTATGTCTGCTTTCAATTCTTTCTATATTCATAGAAAATACTCATTTGACTACAAGAGACAATTTCTGGAAAAGTGATCTCATGAAATAGAAATGAAATATGATATGTGTGTATCAGTGAAGTCACGGTAGTGTTAATGAAGGAAGAATTCACAGTCACAATTTCTAACTATAGTACTATTATTCAACTCATACAACCAGAAGTGAGGTATTTCTCTAGAGCAGAACATGTATCATAATCTGATTAATAAATGGCTTTACTGAGGATAATTCATCCCAGTAGTTTCCCAAGAATCACATTTCTATTACCCTTGTAATTAAAAAATTTGTTTCTACCTTCTTCAGCAGAGATGTTAGTTCTCCTAAGCAAGAAAATTTCACTCAAGTTTCAAGGATGTAATTGGCAAGCTGAGGAATGGGAAGAGGGGAGGGAAGGGGGAAAGACATGACATTTTGACGAGCAAGTGTACAGTAGCTTTTCCTAAGCATAAAATTGTGGCTTTCCTGAATCATTTCCTGTGACTTCTGAGATAAAGGTAGAAATAATAGAAATTAACCAAGACACCTTTCATGTTTTTATTCACACACTTTTGAATGAGATTGGGTTTTTTTGTGATTGTTACATATTTGTAGATATTCTACCTCCTTTCCCCTTGGGTCTGTTCTGTGAATGGTTGTAAAGGAAAACAAATCAGCCAAAGTTTCTATTCTTTTACATCAAAAATGGCCGTGTTGCAAAGAAGCCCTTGAGAGTAGAAAATAGAGACACTGTGAAAAGAAAAGGGCTGTGTTTCAGGCCAGTTTATCTGATTAAGGAAAAAGAGGGCAACTAATAACCAGAAAGCCATTCCGCCATCAAGGAATGGTAGGTTCCCTAAAAAAGATACAAGCAGTTCTGCAGCTTAACCTTAAAATAGCTGGGAACCAAAGGGGGTGTTTCAAGGGTCCTGGCAGTATTATTGATTCTTGACGGTTGCTATTTTCTTGTATTTTCTTGACAGCAGTTCCTGTGATGTATAATAAATATGCAATCAACTCAAGCCAACTGAAGCTGAGAGTTGCTGTATGAAATAGAGTTCTGATAACTCATCAAAATAGAAAAGCCAGCTTTGGAAATCAGCAGAGTCTTTGCTAGCCAAAAAACATGATAACTGGAGCATACGTCGGTCTGGGTTGGAAAGTATTGAGCACTGAGGTAAGCTAAATTTCAGAATTAACATACAGATTCACATTCGTCTTCCAGGTTGAATCCTCACTTACATGGTGAGGCATGCTGCCGTTTATACTGGAGCTACAATTCCCCAAATGTCCAGGTTAGACACTGTTTAGATTATATGCAGCTCCTAGCTGGGAGCATACTGGTATTTTCTTTCATGAAATTCAGAATGCAGGTAGTGTATCTATCTCATCTGAAGTTAAGGTTTAAACACTTTTCACATTAAAAAAAAGTACTAAGTTTTTGGAATTTACAACAGATTAAGTTCTAGTAGAAGACAACTCACAACTATAGCTGTTACATATAATAAATAATTTCATTACCTGTTGTTCACAGCTAAGCCTGAAAACAAAACATCTACCATTTTCTCCAATTTTCAATTCCCTTTATAGCACTATATGCAAACAATTTTACTAAAAGAGGTTACACCAAAAAAATTCACTGAATGAATACATTTTGACTTTTTAAAATACATGAAAAGAAAGTATTAACTTTGGTTTTCAAGAGCATGCACACTAGACTATACAACATATATAGAAGCTCTAGTCAACCAATCATATTCTGGTTTTAGTGGCCATTTATTCTCATCATGATGTAAATATTTGTGCTTTTATTGAATTAATTTCATACCTGGAAAGCATCACTGGCCTGGATATAGTATGCTAATGAAAATATCAAGTCAAATATGATAGATACACAAAAGAACAGTGACTGGGTCAAGAAAGCAGTTAAATGCTGTCTCTGAATGGTACTGGTGTCTAAACAGTTTCGTTATACTATAACTAGAAAAGTATCAAAACCAGTTTTACTTAAACTGATACAACGTCTGCTTAGAGACAGGGTCTGATGTTTTTTGTCAATGATTTCTGGCTTAATAAGCTGTCTTAATGACCTTAGGAAGCACGACCAAGAACCAGCAGTTCCACATTATAACATCTCTGGTTTACTTAAAGCCTGAACACTGTGCAGATAGCTGCAGTAATGGCTATCTCAGCTGACCTACCCGTAACCCCTGTTCTGACCTGTAGGAATCACCCTCTCTAGAGAGGGCAAGAAGTTATTTCAATTATGGGGCTTACCAATTCATCTATTTCAATGGAAAAGTTTTAGGTAGAAAACATGTTTCAAGGCCCTGTACACAACTCATCCTTCAAATTAAATAATTAATTTACTATTAAGTAAAAAGTGGCATTTCCTACTCATGTGGCACACACTTTCAGCATGTGATGAAGACTTCTCATTCTTTTATATTCGTAGGTCTATGAAGGATTGCTGTATGCAAGACTATTGCCTAATATGTACTTTTGAAATTAATTCCTTTTGCACCAAAAACAAGCTGGGTGACAAAAAGGAGGACAATTAGTTGACCTCGTCCTTAGCCAAGAAATAACGAACTAACACAGTACCAAATGAAGGACTTGCCTTTTCTGTAGCAATCTGAGAACATATTCTTGCTTATACTAATAGAACATGACATGGTAGCACTTTCTTCTCTCATTTTCTTCAGCGCTGTGATTATTAGGATAATTGATTATCCTAATACATGAGATGTTTTGTACATATATACAGCAGGTTTAAATTTTGGTTATAAATCAAGTCTGAGATTCTTCTTTTCTAGGATTCAAAGGGATTTAGGGGACCTTTTTTACTGCTTCAAAAGGAATAGAACATCACTGAAGTGACCATGACTCATGTCTTTCTTGCCCTTACCTTGACTCATTATTTATGTGATGAAATTTACCGTATTTCCCACCATGTGCTATCACCTTTTTTTTAGTGCCTTAAAAACACATTTTAGGACAATCAAATCTTTAAATCTTGCTGTCTTTCCCCAAATTTCTGCAGACCCTAGGAAATGGGAGACCCTAGACAATTTCAAATACTCTTTAGGCAATATCACTTTATGTTCATTTGTTCTCAAGTCAGCAATGACAGCATGCTTTTCCTCTCTCTCTTGTGGGAAATTTTATTCCTTTTGTATCTGTGCTTCTGGTCCTATTTCCAGCTGGGACGTAAGCATAGTCCATGTTTTAACAGATTCTGTTTTCTGAAAGGTGGTTATCTACCACTAACCCATTGCTTCATCAAGCTAATAAAAAATTGGTCCCAGTTTATTACCACACTACAGAGTCTCTGTATCACACTACCCAAATCATATCAGTATTTATAAAATTCTTAGATAGCAGTTTAATTAACGAATTGAAAATGCGAACTTTCACCATGCCAACCTGATGTATCACAAAACATGAAATTATTTAGGTGCTTTGCTACATGTGTGGTCTACAGAAACAAAATATAGAAAGTATCTTGCCTAATAAAACAAACTATTACTTTGATTACAAAAAATACCATACTTTATATGGTTTCATTTTTCTGGTATAAAAGTTTTGGGCTTAGTCTTTCTTCTAATGGTTCAGCAGCAGCAGCTTACATGGCCTTGCTTGGATAAGAATTCTTGGGCTAACAGAACACACCGTACCATTCATGATTTGAACAGAACATCAGTATCAATACATGTGGTATTTACATCCAGTAAACATAACATTCCAGAATATGAATGTGAACATTATGGCTGAATTTCCGCTTTGAAGTCAGTGGTAATCGCCAATAGACCTAAACAGAGGCTACATTTCAACTGGTCAGTTCTACAGTCTGTCTCTAAATATGGCTGTAATATCTGAAAGTAAATAATTAACAAGCCAGGTTAAGATGGAATGATTTGACAAGTGTGAAAGGTATTAGAAATTCATATATCTGTGTGAATGTTTCCAGTGAATTTGTGTTTCATGACTGATTGACATTTAAACTGAATTAACATAAATGTGAGCTCAACAATTACAAGAAAGCCAAGAAGCCATGTGGAAAAAGCATATATAAATTCATGGTCTGAAAAAAAAATATTCACACCCTTTTAAACAGTAGAGTATCCAGTCCTCAGACAAGGTTACTCCTCCCAAACAGGTTTTTTTTTGTCTAACAAGTTAATATATCATAAGCCACAAATTCTCAAGAAAGCAAGGTGTTCACAGCCTCTTTCACTTTCTCATTCTCTTCCTACCTCTCTGCCCCCCTTGCCAACTCTGCATCTCCTTCTCCCTTCCAATGTGATTTGTTTAATGTCTATGAACAGTATAGATCACACTTTTTTTTTTTTTTTTCTGTAGGAGGGGAATTAATGTAGCCTGTCCCTCTTCTGCCTGGTAACCTGTTTTCATGAAAATTCATAGATTTTTTACACCTCTATCCCAGTGTCAAATTTGCTCTGCAAAATGATTTTTCTGTTTGAAAGATATTAGGTTTTTCCAATACACTCAATCGTATTTACCCACAAATGCATACCTATATTATGTTTGTAGTCATTTACGTAGCAAAGCAGGGCGACAAGCAAATTGGACAATATTTTAATTTTTTGATGTTATCATTTTATGTGGATATATAAATCTCATTGAAGTGCCACAAAGAAATCCCAAGGGGTTTTTTGCATGTATAACAAAACAGCTGCCAAGAATAATCTGAAGTGATCAACCACAAAAACCACCAGTTAGAATTAACAGCAGAAAGTTAAATAACTTAGGCCTCTGCCTTCAGAACAGACAATACAAGAACATGGATGCTTACTCTATGTGGGCTGAAAAAGTACCACTGAAAATTTACTATATTGGTCCCACAGATTCACCATCCAAATTACTGTGTGTTTCCCCCTTCTCCTAAGTTTTTTCCTCTACATTTTCCTTCAGATATTTGAGTGCTTACACTCTACCAGTAGAGATTCTTCAGAATATTCATTGCTGAGCTTCATGATAACACCAATGATGTAAATTAAGGTGATAACAATAGCATAAGGTGATTATTTGGGAACTTAACATCATTTGAACTCATAATAACTGCACGGTTCATCCTTGGAAAACAAGTTTGAAAGTATGATTATGAGCTTTGAAATTCACAACTGATTCTGTGTTTATAGTAATGTGATAGTTTCTGTGCTCATTCACCAGATGCTTTTAGCTGTGCATACATGGTAAATATTATAATTAAAAGTTAAATAAGCAATTTCCGTTTTTTACAAGGACTGCAGATGGATGACTTACACTCTTGAAAACTGTCGTACCTCTGTAAGGAAACAAAAGTATGTTGCGGAATTGCAGAACTGGGGCTGATATTAGTAGCATAAATTCTAGCTACAGAAATTGCTTCTCGTATATACATATCGGATAACTCACAGATACTGTATGTGTGTGTGCATACGTGTGTGTTACAGTGTAAGGTAAATATCTGATTGTTTTGGGAAATCAGTTGTTACATAATTTCAAGTATTTGGTAAAGAAATCAACATGGTTTATAATTGTCAGTACATTGAATATATTTAGTATCTAGCTGTAGGAAATTTATAAACAGAAACTGATTATTGATTGCAAGTTGTTTGCTTAGCTTTGAGGATTACTATAAAATCTTAAAACTGGAGGCAGAGTCCTGTATCACAGAAATAAACAGAAAACTATCTGTTTCATTTGGGTCAGAACTTCAACCTACTTTAGAGAAATTTGCTTATTTGAGGACATAAAGGGTACCTCTTGGACTGAAATAGATGAAAAGACTTTATCTTTTAGACTTAGATGAAAAGACTATATCTTTTAAAGATATAACAGAAACTTTTATTATAACTCATTATTCAGATACGCACAATTAAAAACATTGTATTTCAAAGTCAATTTCAAAGTTCCTTGAATTCTGCCATCTTGGCTATTTTGGAAGTTTATTTAAAAGTTTAGGACAAAGTCAAAAGCAAATTCTATAGATCTGGGGTCTATTTAGCTGCTTGTTGGAGTTTCATTGTAAGGCAAATACACTCCAGGTGCTTCTGTTCTGCTCTCTGTCTACTCTCTGTTCCCAGAATGTGACTGAAGTGAGTAGCAGCATTTAAAGTCTTTAACCTTTAGACAGTCCTAAAAGCATTCCACATCCTCCTGACCGTCCTATAAGCCAATGTGGTTATATACACTGGAGCCATAGCCACATCTGATTTCCAACATGCCAACCCTTACTTGGAGGCTTTGATAGACTATTAGAAATGACAACAAAAACAATATAAATGCTGCACATAGATTAGCAGATCATTATTAGCCCTTTGCACACTAAAAGCTGAAACCTCCTTGATCTTAGACTATAAAAAGCCTTCTGAAGCATTTTGAGCTTTTCTTTGATTCTTGGCCCAAGCTTTAATTTTCTCACAGTGCTGCAGCTCTGGGTTTCATTAGGGATATCATCTCAAATTCCTTTGTGCCTCTACTTGTTTGGAAGTGTTACTTCCACTCTTATCTATGCATACTTCTCTACCTGTGTCAAAAGTTAACAGACGATATCAAAACGCTTCAAACAATGCCTGTTAATGAGCAGTGTTTATTCCTTGCGTCTAATACAATTTGGCTTTATCATTCCCCTGGAATACAAAAAAATCTTATCACCTCAAAACAATGCATTTGTTATCATGTTGTTCTCAATTTCTTTCCAAGTATCTATATTTTGATGCATTTTCAGCTAGTTCATTTCTTGCTGGAAGATTATCTTCAACTAAATATTATTTTTTATTTATGTTGAATGTGAAATCCTTTTGTGCAAACAAAACCAGGAAGATTTGTACCTTGCAAATGTGCACCTATTACTCCAAAATATAAAGCATTATGCTCTTAACACTTTAAATTGCCGTGAATAAATACTTTCAGAGAAAGTCTGATTTGCGAACTATTATATAGCTATTTCTTATAACCCTGTGATCAGTATATAATAATATTGAGGGAAGGTCAAAAGTGGCCAAACATCAGAAATTCAAATTTTTAAAGCTACTTGATATTACTAGTAAAATGATTAGGCAAATCCTTCGATTTTGTTTGGTTTCTGCTCATCAGAATATCTATATGTCTATTAATTGACAGATTTCTGGAAGTTCAGTTTCTGTACTTATCTTCTGTACTTCTAGTACTTATCACCTCTACCTAATCCTAGATATTAATTAAATTAAAATCACTTTTACTAGTGGAAAGTACTAAGCAATTTTCCAAGATCTAGAAAGAGTCAGGAGGGGAAGGAAAGAAAAAGACAACACCAGAGTCAAAAGCAATAGCAAGGAGGAGAAAAGGTCATTATGATGGCAAATTTGATTTTGAATGCCAAAGCCAGACAGAAGAAAAGGATTTACAATGATCAGAATAACAGGATGAGAAAATTAAAAGTTAATTGTATTGATAATAATAATGAATCTATTGCTTGTTTGAGATAACTGTACTACGAAGTGAATAAAGCATTTCAGTGAAATTTAGCCTTAGAAACATTTTTTACTTTATACTAAAAGTTTCTTGAATTCTTTGACTGCAAAGCTCTATAACTGGTTAAAATGTATTGCTTACTATGATCAGGACTTAGTAATAGAAAAAAAAATATTTTTATAGTCTACTAGCATCATAAAACTGTCATTTGAGGTATTGCTCACCGTTAGGTATGGATTTGAAGCTACTTTGTATCTCTTGTCAGACTTCCATTTGTCTTTCTCAAGATGAACTGTTTGAGGAAGATTTCAGTCACATCAGCACAGGCTTTTCTGAGAATGAAATTTTGGCACTTATCACTCTTAAAAATTCTTGCACTGAGAAGCTCCATGCTTGTATTTTCAAGACCAGAAATCTAAAAATTGTCTAGGCAGTGGCCCTGATGTGAGATGTACTATCTGCTGTCTCTGAAAAAATCACTTCATAGCAGTTAAATTATTTCAAAGACTTCTGTTTGCACATGGTCAGTCAAGGTTTCCATGATCCCATCTGTACTGAGCATACTATTGCCCAAAGATGCAAAGATGAAATAGGACTTTTTTACAATTGCTCCAGCTAATTACTAAATTATGTGACACAGGACCCTGGAGCTGAAAGCAAAACGTCAATTTCTCCTGTCCTCAAGTACCTTTCAGATGGCTCCCACACAGTGCAAGAGAAGAGGAAACTACCTATCTCAAATGCAGAAGAGTGACAAGCATGGAGAGGCAGGCTGCAAGTATTTGCAGAAAGAGAAAATAAAGGAAGGAGCTGCAGACTTAGGAAAACACAGGGACTATAGAAAACACAAATAAATGGAGTTTAGAAAGATGCACAGAAGCCACTGTGCTGAGAAAGACATATACTGAGGAAGAACAAGAGAAAAAATAATTTCTTTTAGAAAGTATTAGAAAATGTGAACTAAAAGAGGTTGGATTTCAGGAAAAGAAACAGCATTGATGAAGCTGAATCCACTCAGGTTTTACATGATGCAGTTAGATACCCAATAAGACATCTCAATGAGTTGTCTAATACTTGTGAGAGACTGCAAATAAAGTTAGTGTGCACTGCAATTGTGTACAAATGGCTTTCAAAAGCTGAGGAATTTAAGAAAATCACTCTTCATGTCTCAGCTTTGGTACCCAAAAACCGGGCATAGTAAATTTGGCCTTAATCTCTGCATTTGCTTTCTATGGCTGCAAAAAAATGAGACACTGATAATACACTTTCAAAGGGATAATAAAGATAGGGTTAGGAGCAACCATGAAGCAATTAGCTGGTGTGATAAGAGAACCAGAGAAATTCCCAGGAAAATAAATTAATAATTCTGCAGTCTGTCAAGATTTTGGATGATGTAACAGAAATAAGGCCTGAGGCTAAACCACATAGAGAACAGGATAAAGAGAAATGTTGGATAACTATTATTCACTCTATAAGCCAGAGGTCTCCTGGGAGAAAAACTGTATGTGATTGTGTAATTAAAGTTTATATCATTACACATATGAACAAGAGGATCAAATAAGGTTGAGCGGGAAATATTCATTCCTGTCTGTCCTTCTTTTCTGACTTGTAAAATTTGAGACCTACTATTTCAAATGTTGTTAGAATAGAGAAGCATTCATGAGTTTTGCATAGGAATAGAAAATGGAAATAATTTTTAAAAAATATTAAAATTAGTATTATCATTGTAAGGAAAAACTGTTTTGTTCTGCAGTTAAAAAGACAAAGGAATATTATTCCACCAAATAAATGAGTTCAGAACACTCATGTAGCTGGTCACCTGTCACTGCTTCATTTGTATTGTAACCACACGTTGCATGTGTCTCTCTTCTCCATGATGTTTGATGAAGGAATTGCAAAACACAGCAGACTAAGTCACTGGGAAACCTGCTGCTCACCAGCATTCTTAGATAGCTGAAATTCTTAGTTCCTCACTACCCTCCGTGTTTTCTTACCATTTCCTCTTTGATCTTCTCAGTTCAATGGAATCCAGAGAAACTTTCTGAGCTTTTCTTGGCTTTGAAATACTTCGCCAGTGTCATCTTTATCATGAATATCAGAATGTACACAGGGAAGTCTGGAGTAAACTTTTTTTCCAATCTGTCTGCATCACTTGATTACTGGCATCGGGCCAAGACAGATATAATATAAACAGACGCTGAAAATCCAACCACAGTTATTTGGCTGATGTCAAGAAAACTTACATGTTGCACCTCGCTGTGCAAAAACTTAATTAAAACATTATTGCATTATATTCTTCATAATTAACCAAAACTGGATTCCTTCTGAATACAAATTTAAGCTTTAGTCATGTTGAAAATAAGAAAAAAGATAATATGTATTCTCTAATGAAGTCTAAAACTAGTCTAAAACTAAAATTCTCATCACCTTCACTAGCTTTCTTTTTTCAGAAGCATGACTGATGGATGCACTACTACTTCTGTACACCAGGGATGAACACTCCATCCTAAATATAAGCCATTTAGCTTCCTTCCTTGCTGAAGCACCTGTTGATTCAGACAGACTAGCAGCTGTTTTAACTGTTGAGTTCAATGCAAATACGAGTCCAGGTTTAGGACTCCATCAACTGAATCAGAAACCTTGCTACCTTGTGACACAGAAGGCTGAAGCATTTAAGTTTGTTTTCTCAGGCTAATTCCTTCAAAAGTGCAAATGGGTATACTTCTCCTGAGAAACTTTCTGGTGGACCAGGTATTACATGCCTGTGTGTTTCTAACTGTAAGCCAAATCAGATATTTGTTATGTTGCAGCAATGTTAAGTACATAAAGCCAACCATATTGTATGTTCTGGCCAATTTGACAAAACTGAATGATATTTCTATACCTGAAGCAAGTAAAACTTGGTTTAGTCAGATAATCTATTAGGTTACAGATTTTATACCAACGACCATGAGACCTGTACTTTGTCAGGAAGGCAGAAAATTTATTCTCTGCCCTAGTAGCTTGTCCTTGGCTTTGGGAAAATTAGTTATATTTTCCTTTAGCCAGCTGGAACAAAATAATTTGTTTGGGGGAATTTTTAAACAAATCCTGTTTGTTATTTTCTCTTCATTAATCCTTTAGTTACTGTGAAGCTTTCCTCTACTTCTCCATTTCTTTCCTTTTTTTAAATTAATTAATTCATTTTGTATGACCTGGAGCCATAAATAATACTATCTTAGTGATTTGTATAGCATCATGGCAGCTGTTAGAAAAAGAATAGTGACTGTTTTGCAAAGCCAGAAAACTTAGGTTTTCCATTTTAAAAATGTAGTCTGAAGCAAATCTACACATGTATAAAGGCAAACAGTTTTTACCATATATTCTCACTGTTAGCTCTGTTAAACAGAAATTGCTTTTGCTTTAATTTCATGTTCTCAATTGATCTTACTTTAGGCAATCTATAATGTGGAAAAACACTTGGCCACATTGACTGCCCCTGTATTAGCTTAGCTTCAATACAATACTTATCAAAAACAGATTAATCCACCTCAGATTTCATATAAAAAGCCTCATGCTAGATTACAATCTACCAGATCACACAAGAAATTTAAGATGTGGCGATGTACAAAATGTGTTTGCAAAGGTTTTTAGGGCAGAAGGGATGGGTAGAGGGTGAGAGGGTCTCATCTGCAGATACTCACAGCTGGTTTATGCATCATCTTGAGCACTTGTATAAACAGTATTATAGTCCTTGTTTTTGAAAAGACATATGTTTTACTGACATCCTGAGAACAAACTGCAGCAGCCACCTTCATTTTTAGGCACAGTAACTAAAAGCATTACTTTGCTTTTTTTCCCCCTCATCACTAGTGAGATGAATTTGTATGTTGGTTTAGACCTTATGACTGATTTCAGGATGTTGCTGGGGGAACTTGAAAGGAGGAAAGTAGAATCTGAGAATTAGGGTATGATAACCATGCATTCGAATACCTCTGAGACCCTTCCTAAGTGGAACATTTCCTAATCGTTGATATTTGCTTTTTATGAAACTACACATTTGATAATATTTCTGTTTGAAGAAATAATGTTTAAAGACCATTATTGTTGTATTTCAATAGATTTATTTATTGTTTTCCTATATGGATAAGCTGTGCGTTGTATTAGAAGCCCTCAGACCACTTTAGCAACTATACAAGTTTTACTTTGTGCTTTTTTCCAACGCTGAATTTCCTATTTTTTTAAATACTGAATTTTCTCAAGTCTTTAAATCTGGAATGTCTTTCTTTGTTGTTTCTCAGCTTCAGCTATTTAGAAAATATTCTTAAATATTTATGATCAAGAGTATGTAACATAATATTTTTAGACTTTTTTTGGCCAAAATAATCTTGAAAATACTTAACTAATAGTGTAATAGAAATAGAAATACTGATGTCTATCGACACAGAAATCAGGGCTATTCTAATGATAAGGTAAAACAGTGCTCCCCTTTTGGCACCTGAGCTCAGTCTTACATTTTTTCTAACGCACTTTACCGAAAGTTAATGAAGTCATTCTGTATCAGTCATGTTCAGACATGAAAGTGATTCAAAGCACAACATGTGCAACTTTCAGTTTAGGTTTCACAGGGCAATAAAACAGTTTGCTAATATAGAACAATTGTTAAACTTGCCTGATTATCTCAGGAAAGGGAGGATTCCCAAATGGACTCCAATGGCAGACATTAAACTGGCAGCTGGTTAGCATTACCAAAATGAATAATGAAGTACCAGTGACATCTGGATGGGTTCTAGGCACGCTCTGATGTATCAAGAGAATTTCTCTGTTTTAAAGAGTGATCCTTTTAGTGTCATTGACCTGATGATAAAATGCATCTTGATTTAAGCTGTGAAGTGTGTTATGAAAACATAGAATTACAGTAACTGCTAAAAAGATTTAAACAGGGAAATGAATCATAAATAAGATTCCCTCTCTTTCTACGTGCAAGTCAAGAATTGGCACGATGAGATAATGCAGTAAATGTCACAACAAAATGACAGAAAGTCAAGTTTAACCCCTCTAAGTGCTTTGAGCTTATGACACAGCTGATAAAAACTTCCATACACACAATAACTTTTGGTGTGAAGGTTTGTCAAGACCATAGAAGTCTTTTCAAGTAGCAAATGCATTGCTTTATAGATTTCCAGTAAGATATATAACGTAGTTTTCAGTTTGGCTCAGAGGAAATTATAGAACATGACCTTGCATAAGAATATCTTCCTGTGTTTTGCAGTAACAACTTAAAAACAGTGATGTGACAAATTTCTGGTCTATTATTTTCAAACATAGCAGTACTTTTGGAGCATTACCTTTGAATGCATTTGAAACAGCATTTGATGAATTAAAAAAAAAAAAAAAAAAAGACAAACCAGTTGTGTGGAATAGTTCCAAAACCTTGCACTATATTATTACAAGCATTACTTGAGTATTCAAGAAGGGGAATGTACCTGCGTGCTTAAGAACAGAATACCTGGCAGCAAAATATCACTATTCTCTTCTTGCTGATAAAATATAGGACAGTGTAATTACTGCTTAACACTTTCAAAAACTGCTGGTGTATATCTAAGGTCAAAGTTAACCACCTATCTAGAAATCACTTGGAAAAAGAGGATTCCATAGTTATCAGAGAGGCAGAATGACAGCTTTACTTGAAATACCTGAGACAAAGTGAACCAGTTCCTCACTTTTGATACTGCTATGTCACCCAGAAATACTAGGATGCTCTCCTGAAAACCCTTTCCACCACCAAGCCAGTAACTGCAATACAAATAAAATTTTCATAGAAATGGATTTGCAAACAAATGGAAAGGGATTCTATTATTTTTTTGCCCAACAATTCTAATTATCAAACTACTTCAAGCAATTTCAGGCAATCCCTGAGGCAAAAAACATATCTTAAACTTACTTTAAGTTTCCACCCTGTATGTTGTCCATACAAAATAAAGTTGTGAACAACAACCATATGAGAGACCAGCTGTTCAAAATTAGTTTCACACTCCTAATAGGAAGGGACTTTAACAGTAGCTACATAAGTTTTGTAAATATTCAGGTGGGTTTCATTATATATTGTTCATGATTTTACAGAAGATTACAGAAAGAGGCAGCAGTAGGCTTTTGTATTTCTTAAGTGTTGTTTAGACGGGAAAAAGAAATCACTGTGCATATTCTATTTACATTGAAGGTATGCAACTTCTGCTGGTCTAAAGGAACAAGGTCATTTAAATCTGCATATTTATATATAAAATGTCTTTTGCATATGTAAAGGTTTTAAAGTTATATGAGTTTTTTATATTTTTCACTATTTATTCTTTAATACCACATACTTAATGTAATTAAAAAATAATTTTTATTGTACAGCAGAAATGTTCTCCATTTTACTAGGATGACTATCAGATTTTTCAGCCAATTTTACACATAAAATTTGTAAGTTCCATAGACATTAAATGCATACATTTTTTTTTGCCACATTTTTCTGGCTATTTATCAGTAATTGTAGACTTTATTAATTGTCAGCTCTTAGTGGCTGTTCTTTTGTAGGGGAAGATCTACAGTGATATGAACTATCAAGTTAAAAAAACCCTCCACCTCTTAGACTGACAGACATAGCTGTACTAGTCTTTTTAAACGTAAGACCAATAAGAAATAAATTCTGTTTTATCCTATTCAGCCAAAACAACAAAGCAAGGGGGGTTTTCCTACAGATTTAGTGTAAAAGTCCCCAGATGACAAACACAAAAGCCTAGATATCAAACAGGATGAAAATGCTGATGTTCAACACCTGCACTGCGTGAGGGCCAAGAAGTAAGCTAAATCTTTTGCTAACCAACACACCTGCTTGATAGTGCAGTTTTTAACCCTTTCCTCTTCTTTCTCAAATTCCTTACTTAAAATAGGAGAGAATTCTAATAGAATGATGCAATCAAAGGATGTTAAAGCACAGTTTTAAAATAGAGATTCCATTCTGCCTTGTCAGAAACTACCAAATTATTGTATTATTTGTATTAAAAGGCTATTTAGCGTGACAGATTTTTAATAATACTAGAAAGGATTATTTATGGCTACAACATTATGGAAAAAAACTATACAGGCTGTGGGGAACTGTTTTCTGTGCCTATCAAAATGTTTGTGCCATCATATTGTTGTATCTGATCAGGCATATGCTGCTAAAAAAAAACATGAGCGTTGTAATCTTTCTCCCTGTTTTTCAGAGGCTGCAGTGATATGATTAAAGGCCATCCAGCTGAAGCTGAGCCCAGGTGTCTACTGGCTCTGCTTTTGCTGTCCACAAGCACTGAGTATTCGTGTTGAAGTGCAGAGCACTTCTGGTAATGTCACAAATGCATGAACAGGGGCTCCTGTAACAGCAGTTAGTATACTCTACCATTCTTCAGTCCTTCAAAAATAATAATATTTGACAGTTTTTCTTCTGTCATAATTAATACTAAAAATGAAGGTCACATTATTAGGTCCTCAGTCACTTTTAACATAATCTGTACAGGCTAATTGCCATTGTAAATAAAAGTATTTTTTTACCTAACTGCAAAAACTTTTGCAACTGGAAGTTAATACATAATTTTAAGTTGATGTTGCTTTCTCCTTCCTTCACCATTCCATATAGAAAACACAGAGTGTCTTCCATTGTTGCTTGGAAAGTTCTAAATAAATTAAAATGCCATAATTTTATACTGGAATAACATGAGATATTGTATATGGGTGACAGTTCTGCTTCTTACAGCAGAAAGCAGGGTTGAGGTGGAAAATGGTGGACTTGATTTAGCACAGTTGTGCACACTACGTATTTTCCCCACATCTCAGTTACACCAGTGTATGAGCATATCTATGAAGCGGCAGCAGAACCTGTGAATTTGTTGGAATGATTAACACAAATTGTTCATGTTTAAAAATAGGTGATCCCATCCAATACTAGGAACTCTGCTTAGTTTGAATGTGAGGCTTATTTGCAATTTTTTCATCTTTGCCTCCATATGAAAAAAAAAAAATAATCTACAGAACTACTTAGCAAGAGCTCTTAAACTTTTATTCATTCATATGACACTTCAGTTAGATGAGGAGCTGGCTATCATTTAAGGTAACCTATTTTGCAAGTCCGGACCCCAGAGAGGAATAAATTAAGCAATGAATAGCTTGATGATCAATTGTCATCACTTGATATGGCTCAGGAAGCAATTCACAGGAAGTCCTAAATACAGAGGGTTCCTTAATAGCAATTTGAGAAAGGCTGACTGTTCCAGGATATAAGCCATATGAATGAGGTGCAGAGGATGACTAGTTTCACTAGGATCTCTAAATAGGGCTTTAGGAGTGTTCAAAATTATGAGGAACCTGAGGCTGGACACCCATGTGGTTGTTATCACATGATCTAGATTTGCATATACTTGTGCTAGCTACATTAAAACAGGGAAGAATTTTAGACACTTTGCAAAATCATTCTTAGCCAACTTCAACTTTGTGTCTCTTCTCCACAAAAGCAGCATGCACAATGTTGAGGATCAGGAAAAGAGTCCTCTTAGGTTGCATCACTTTGAGGAACTACAATACAAGATCTCACTCCTTTGAAAGGGTAGCCGAGCATAACCATCTACTTGTACAATCTGCCAGTGTGGTCAAGGAAATAAATGTTCAGAGTGAAAACCCACTCAAGGGTAACTCCAGAGCAAAGAGTCTGGCATATTGGGACTCAAAGCAGGAATCCTAGTTAGCGTCCCCCCAAAAGGGACAAGTTTACCAAAGCTCTAGAAGTCAAACTATCATCAAGTAAAACATGGGCAAATGTGGGAGTTTAAGAAATGTGGGGAGACTGCTATTAAGATGGTAAAATCAACCCCTCCTTTCTTCCTGAGTGTATTTGGCTTATCTGATAGAAACTCCTGAAATGTTTTCAACAGTGATAAAGCAAAAAGTATTTTTCATGCTCCAATATCTCAGGGGCAAGGACATGTGCAACTTTAATGTTTATTACCCAACCAAAGATGTTTCAAGTTTTGGTATGCTTCACAAGAACATACATTTCCACTTGCAAAACAAAATTATACACAAAAGTTTGACAATATCTGTGTGGAAACAAAGAAAAGACAAAACAAAATTTCTTTTGACTTAACACTTCCTTTAGCTCATTCTTTTAACCTCCATTTGAACTTTTGCAGTAGTTAAATTTTAGATTGATGCTTTAAACAGAGCTAAAAAGTGCTGACAGTGCTGGAATAAAGGTTTGAACACACTAATAGGTTTTAGTGTCTGAAACTTTTGATAATCTGGCCCTGAGTGTCATGGGTCTCCCTGAGTGGATTCCATCTGTCCTATAAAGTTATGTATTGAAATTTAATGCAGCCCTTTGATCTTCCCTGTGTGAAGATCTTCATCTTCCATGAAATCAACAAGATGCTCTCATTCACTGAAAAGCCAGATCTCAGACTTGGTGATTGGTGAGACTATACTACTTGTTACGGTATGTGCCTTTTCCCTTTTTGTTTGTGTCACGTTTCAGTTGCAGGACGACCCCAACAACACTGGTGAAAAATCAGCCTTTGTTATTATGACATAGCCAACTAGCATTTAGCCATGTTAGATAATATCAACTGAGACTATAAAATATTAATGGTTATACTCTGCAGTAAAAAACACTGTTAATTAGTACACATCTCAATAATATTGTTTGTTTGTCTTTAGTGGAATATTTTAGTATCTGTAGGTATTCTTCACAATGGAGTTTGTTACACAAACATGACAACAGGATTACTTCAGATTAGCATTGCCATAGTAGGAAGTGGTGTGAGAGTAGGGGGGAGGTTTCACTTAAATACATAACAATGAAATAAAACTCAGACTGAAAGCCCACTTGCCACTTGTGTGACTACACAAAATACCTGTGCTCAGACCTTCTGCCACTTGTGATAGACCTGAAAAGTAGCCCACGCCAAGCACACATCCAGAGTAAGTCCATAGCACAGTGCAGAGCAGACTTGTACATTGTCTTTCCTTGCTGAGACACCGAGCCCTACACCCAGAGCTTCTACCAAGCCACTGAGGAGATCTGTAAGATCCCCATAATCACCAGGGGAAATCCAAACAGCGCTGAATCCCAGCTGGCCTCCAACAGTCCCTGAAAATGAAGCAGTACAAGCCCTTAGGGGATCCCCTCATTCTGCCTCAGCATCCACATAGTAGTGCTGCTGTGTCTGAGTACTTTTATGCAGACAGATGTAGGGCAGGATTTTCCCTCAGTGACTCATCAAGTTCGTTCAAGAACTACACTGCATATCGGCAAACAGAGCCCAGGTGCTTCTATGCTCTATACCTTCATCCCCAAAACTCATTTAGGTCCTTATGTGCACTAGTTGCCACTGCAAACACTGTGTTCAGGATTGTCTGACATCCAGGAAAAAAAATACTGTGACATGTGAAATGAAATTTTGCTTATTTTTCCTTCATGTCTCTTCAGAGAAAACTTTATTCACTGTATTCATTTAGTTTGCAGGTTTATTTAAATATCATCTCTAAGATGAGCTTTTTTCCAACTGCTTCTCATAGTGTCAGTCAATTATATTATCAGTATAATTCAATTAATTAAGGTCATATTTCCCTATTGTTATAAATGCTATTAATATTGAAGTTGTATCCTGTATTATACCATCTACTTCCAAAAACATATGACAAAACCATGAAATGTTTTCATGTAATTTACAGTTATCTCATTAGATGGCAGTGTAACATTCAAAACAAATGTTACATACTTTTACACATATGTATTTCATATTCACAAAAAAGCAGTTGATTTTATGTTAGGTGATAAATCTAATCTTTTCCTAAAGACATATTTACTTTTACATTTTGGAACGTTCAAATCTGACATCAGGAAATGTGTCTTAAAATTAAATGCTACATGTTGATAACTGAATCAAGATATTATTCTTGCAAAAAAGTTTTAACTTTTAATAAATATTATTTACTGTCACCTTTAACTCCTGGGGTCTACTCAAGAGATTTGTGTTGCAGAAATCAATGTGTTGAGAGGAATGACAGTTTTAAACAATCTTTATATCTTTCTGATTCTTAGGCCAGCTGAGAATCAAGTCAGTGCCAGATAAAAGTTTGGAACTACTTCAATATCTTGTCCCCAGTAGAATGAGCCTTTACAATGCCAAATACCATTAGGGAATTATTCCTCTTGTATCATAGATGTCTGTGCTGCCCATTTCCTACACTAAAATCTGGTTTGTGTTGCTCCACAGTGCAAAGACTCGCTGTCTTACTTTTTAGGAAAATTTATTTTTCTTTCCTAATTCCTTTGTATTCCTTTCCTCCCTTGATATATCTATCAAGGAGGAAGAAGTATTACAACAGAAAAAAGAATTTCTTCATTAAGGTACTAAGACTAAAGAAGATGACATTAAAGAGTTCAAAATATCTAATTAAGCTTCATATTCTTCTGTATTTACATTTTTAAGTTTACCAGTGCAGTCAGTCCTGGAACAGGTTTGCAGGACTGGCCAGTGGTAACTTGCTGGTTCTGAAGAAGAATCTTGTCTTGAAATTCAATCACTTAATAGTCCTCACACTAGTAAAAAGTATAAGACCTCTGCCCTAGACTAAATCTTATTATGTATAACTTATTTCCAGCGTGCTAGGATGCATTCCTTGGACCTTGAAAACTTCATACATGACAATCCATAGCACTGAAGAAGATCCAGACAGCTTCCCTTGAACACATTGGTTTATTTTGAATTCATGAAAAAAAGTATTATCCTGATATGATGAAAGCCAGCCTTCCATTATAGTCAACTGAGTAACATTCTTTTGCAAGGAAAACTGTTATTAAATATAAAAGCCATTTGCAAAGAGGTGCAGAAGTGTACTTTTTTTACCTAGTGGCCAGATAACTGAAATGATATATGAAATTCAATCTGAAAAAAGCACATGGAAGAGGCTATCTTACACAGTAGTGAATGCTGAACTAGCAATTAAGACTCAGAAGAAAGATCCTAGTGTTAGAACAGATACTTCTTTGAAAATAGAACCCAGCTCTGTTCTCAGGAGCAGTCCAGAAAAAAAACACTAAGGAAAATGATAGGGTTTATTTTACATTAATTCCTTCTTAGAACACAAAACAAAAAACACCTTCATAATACTGCATACCCATAATATATCTTGAAATTAGTAGACAGTTTCATCATCAGTGACAAAAAGAAGTTAGAAACTGGTAATAAGGGTGTTCAATATGAGACAGGATACAGAGAGAGAGAGAGAGAAGGAGAGAATAGAGAGAAATGTTTCCTCGCTGTGTAATTATACTGTGGAACTCATCGACACAGGCAGTTTTAGGTGTTAAAAGTTTACATGAGCTCAGAGAGGTTTAGACAAACTTGTGGAAAACAAAGAGCATGTAAACAGAAACATTTAAATGCAAAGGCCTTGCATCTGCTTCAGGAAATCCCAGAGTTGTAAGGACTTGGAGGATGATACAATTGTGCTGGGGAAATATCACTATGCTTACCCTGGTCCTGTCCTCTTCCCCTCACATCTGGCATTGGCCAGTAGATGGGATATTAGGACAAAGTATTTTCAGCATTTTGAGTCATTCCATCTGTGTAGATCTATACTTTTTTACTTTTTGTGAGTCAACAGGGTTTCAGTCTTGCTGGAAGAAAATGACAGTCAAGAGCTACTCTAGTTCTTCTTCAGCATTTCTTTATTGTCAGCTGTTCTTATAGCAGTAGAACTTTCACTGGGAAAACATAATTCCCAGTTTTAAAATGGGGTTTACATCTCTTCCCCTACACAATATACATGCTGCCAACAAAGTTACTGTTTCTTTTGATTGTACTTTTTAAGGTTACAGAACTAGTACTGCAGGTCCTTGATAAGAGACAGCACCCTCCTCAGTGTTGTACTGTCCTTCAATATGCAGAAGTCACAAGCAGTGTGTAAAGTGGACTGCTTTTGTCTCATGGTATTCCTTGAGGGATTCCTATATTCCAAATAACGCTTGATGTGACAAGCGTTTTAAGAATCTCTGGTTCTTTAAAATCCCACCTTTTCTGATGGAAAGGCATGCTATCAAAATGCCATGTCCTTTACTGGCATTTACCCTGAAGGCTAGGAAAGCATTTCTGTGAAAGGTGGAGTTCCAAGGGTACAGAATTACAACGGGTGTGTTGCAAATCCCTACTCCAGGCTAGCTGCTACTTTTGCAGCCTATCAAACTGATTGGATATTCCCATCTGTGTGAAATTAACATGTTTTCCTCTTTTTTTTTTTTTTTTTTTTTAATTCCCAGTGCTGTACACCATTATAAGCATATCACAGATTTGGCCACAAGTTTGTGCTGTGATAAAAATGTCTCTTTGGTGCCCTGTCTTTGTTCTTGCTATATTTAAAACAGCATGATTATTTGCCCCCTACTTTTCAAACTTCATTAGGAATATAAGATTCTCCTAATTTAATTTCCTGTTTCACTTTATCAGCCAGTTACTCAGTTCTGGGAAATAGGAAAGCAACAAATTGAAATTGTCATTGGTCCCTTGGAAGCAAGAAGACTACACATAATGTGATGAGATGACACAAGTCTACTAAAAATAGAAGGAAAGAACACAGGCAAAAGAAGAAAGCAGTTATCTTAATGATAATATATGAAAATAATATTATTTTCCAGTCTTTTCCTGTTTTCCCATCTAAATGGCTAGATAGGAACTGTGGGTTTTTTTCCATGACAGCTTTAACCTAGCAAGCAGAAATGTAACTTTTAAACTGAGGTCTTTAAAAATTAAATCCATGATGATGATGATGATGATGATGATGATGATGATGATGATGATGATTGTTATTATTATAGCAAAAAGATATTGCAGATCATGGGTCTTGAGTTCGTTAAGATGCATCATACATGGCTGGAGTTCCCAGTGAAGCTGAAGCATGCACTAATGGCTCTGCAGTACATGTCCCGTCATGCCTTCGTGTTGAAATACCTTCTGGCAAAATTTCTCTTCTCATTGGACACAATCAGATATTAGGTCAGATTTGAAACATAATATTCTTACTTTCATGTTTACTAATATATTGATGTTTCAAATGAAAAAAAAATATTTCTTGGAACATGATTTTTTTTAAAAAATACTAGAAAAACATTAATGTGCTGCAGAGCCATCAAAAGAATTTAGGAAATTTTAAGCATAAATTGTAGTCATGAAAAACTACAGAGGTGAATATGAGCACTTAACTCTAATGGCATGTTTCATGTATGAGTGAATGTGTCGGACCAGGACAGAATAGGCAGTCCAAAGTCTTTAGATTTTTGTATCAGTCATTGGTGACAAAAAATGTGTTACCATAAAACCATAGTTTGATCAGCATTTGCTATCAAATAAATTCATGCTCCCTGTGCAGTTTCTAGAGTGTGAGAAAAACACCACTATGTTTGCCAGTAATCATCCTTGCTTGACTATCTGGCTAGTAAATAAAATACAGAATGCAGGGACATAAAAACCTGTACCACAAGAGTCTTCATTTGCCATAGTTCAGAGTAAATGGAAAGTGATGTGTTATTCTGCTGAATGTTTTTAAAAGGAAAAAGTTCATCTGCCTTTTAAGGAAAGACAGCCAAGGAGATTTGCATCAGACCAGACAGTTTCTGATCCTGCTTCCCAGCTATATAACCAAGGGCTAAATGTGAGCAAAGCAGTTTGATCTCAGACAGCTCTTGCCTCCCCTCCCTGTGCACACTCTTTTGCTGCTACTCACATCCCTCAGTGCACTGCTTGCACTAAGGCACTTATCTACGCTTCCTAGTCTTGCTCCTTCATTAGTCTCAGCTGCACCTCTTCGCCCAGAAACACACGGGTGCTAGTGCTGCAGGCTAAGGTAGCCACGCTGGGTGAGGGATTTGGCATGTCTCAGGAGGCAAGGCAATGCTTTCTTTGGGAGCGGTAAGAGATGCCTCTTTGTAAGAGGAGGGGCAGCTGTTCAAAATCCAGAGTTGCTTCTGACAGCAAACACTAAACAAGCATCTGTGGCATAGCCTTCATCAGAGAAGCTCAGCTCTCTCCAATGCAGCAGGAGATACTGATTGATCAAGGAGTTCAGGCTATAGTTTCTAAAAATGTGCAGGTAATTAGGAAGACTTGATTTCCTCATGAAGCTGAATGTGGCTTGTGAAGGGAAGATAGGAGCCTGGCTATGAATAATAAAAGAATAGACTGACATCAACTTTTGAAGGGAATCAACTGCATGGAGAGCATAGTTTGCACAAAGAGTCAGGGACATGGGACTGGGAATTGTTCATAATATGTTAACGCCATCCTGCCATTCTCAGTGCTTTGGATCACTGTCTAATCCTGTCTTAGGAAAAGAGAAGCAGAAATGCTAGCCAATTATGATTTGATCAGCTGAGTATTCCCGTATATTTTCAACAGACTTAAAAAAGATTCACTTCCTGCTAAACTGTTTGTATCTACTTTCTGGTAGCATGAAAAATAAATGTTACACCTCATAATTCAGTAGCAAAATACCTTAATTTTAATATCATTACACAGTTATGAATTTTATATAGAAAAGCAGAACACCAGCCAATTTACTTCTCTTCTTTTCAGCTATGTGAAGGGAAATGTGAACAAAAAAAGAAGTTCAAATAAACCCAAAGATCAAAAATATATGTCTTTTGATAATTTCTCCTTTACTATCAGATCTCTTCTGCTGATTTGAATAGGTTACCTAGGAGAAACAATGTATAAAAGTCTGTCTTCAGATCTCTGATAGGAAATCCCCACTGCAGCAATAAATATTATATCTATGGCAGGCAATTGGCAAGCTACCTTGATCATGATAGTCCCTGGCTGACAATCACACAAAAGTGAGACCAGAAAGTATATCTTAAATGTTTCAGCACTTGGATTTTCCTAACTACTCCTTTCAAGTTCTTTATGAACAACTTGTATACAGATCAAAACATGCTAATTTCATCATTGCTGGCCAGCATCATAAAAGAATCATATGAAAACATATGGGCACACTCACCAACTTTTTAAGCAACCAAATCTTTCACAGAACTATTGAAGTTTCTTCATGAGATAAAAGAGTTTTGCTGTTTTGAAACAATAGTACTTCTTTTTTTAATATGAAAACATATGAGAGTGCTATTCATCATCTGTCACCTTTTCATTTAAAACACTGCCAATGGGCTGCCTAAATATGTAAAGATAGCAAGGGGTAGTACACTACACAGCAAGGTAGGTTTGTTTTTTGACCCTGAACACACAGTCTAACTCCCCAAGCAACAGGAACAAAATATCAAAAAACCTTGTGCAATACCTGGTTATGAGATGTACCTTATTTTTGCTCTCTTGCGACAGTCTTTGAAGAAGCACTGAGGAGCTGCAAGTGATCTGTTCTCAGAGATGCTCAGGGATAAGAAATGCATCCTAAAGAGTGACCTAAAGGAGGTGAGAGGAAGTAAGAGTATTAAGAAAATACAGATTCACCATATGAAATTTGTCAACAGAGCAGATAGAATGGCTTAAGGCAATCTCTGATAATAACCTAGAATTAGACAAATTGAGCTTTTCAAGATGTATATGCCACAAAGAAAACCTACAGAAACATCTGCGTGTTCCTTAATGCAGGTTTTTTTTCTAGCACCATCATCAGAATGGAGAACACTTTACATAGTTAAGATTAGCAGACACATTCCAAGATAAAAGAATTTACCTTCTCATTACAGTAAACTTGAGGAGTTAACTGAGGTTATAAGCCACAAAACCACAACCTTTACACAAATGAGGGTATCTTGTACCCAATTTTTAGTAATAAATTACATGCAATGTGGTGCTTGCAATGTTACTTGAATACAGCCATGAGACATTTCTAGTCACGTGAGACAATTTCATACTGCATCTTACAGAGTCCAGCAATCACAAAGCAAAAAACTCACCTCAGGAGATTCTAAAATTTTGGAATAGATACCCATGGCACCATGACTTAAAAGAGAAAGTGTGAGTGACAAGTACTATGTCACACAGCGTTTAGGTTTTAGTGTTCAGCAGTTTCTAGTTTCTAGTCCAGCATAGAATTAAGAGCATTTGCTGACCATTTGGTGACAGTTAAGTACTGCATTCTAGCTCACTAAGGAAAATTTGGACAAAGCAATCTTCTCACATCAAAAATCTACTGTCTTGTTTAATCAGAGATGAGTAAGACCATAGCAAGAGTAGGGATTCTTGTGGATTAGCTGGAAAAAGATCAATAAGAAAAAAAAAAAAAAAAAAAAAAAAAAAAAAAAAAAAAAAACCCAAGTATCCAGATCCCTACACTAAATTATAGAGGGTAGCTAAAGTGTTTTTGTAAAAAAAAAAAAAAAAAGATGCCTCTTATCTACAGTTCTGAAAGTTTGACTGGAGGGCCAGCAACACAACGTAGTGTTGTAGAACCATGACAAGGATCCTGAACAGGAAAAGCTACCATCTGACATTTTAAAAAACAAAACATCTATATCATATCTAGATGCTCCAAATCATATCTAGAACACAGTAGGCTACAAGCATTCATCCATATCTTTGTGTTAAAAGTTACCAAAGGTATAGACCGTTTTAACAGTCCCATTCTGCAGCAGGTTAAATCTTTTGACTAATTCGCAGTTGCATGTGCTTTAAGACTTTTCTGCATTTTTTCAGCTTAATGATTAATTAGAGATATTGTCCCCTTATGGGTGGTAAAATTGAGATATAAAAATTTTAATAGATAGTCCCAAAGTTGAATAGCTAGAGGAAAAGACAACGCAAACAGGAAATTGCAGTTCTGACTTTTCACGCTGTCTTTGGATTGTGCTTCTTTTCAGAAAAGAAAGAGTAGATAGCCAAAATGCTGCTAAATCTAGGCAGTGAAGACACAATCTTCATCCAGCTGAAAGGAAAAATAGTTTCTGACTGGAGTTCAAAACCTGATAACCCACCTGATCAGTAGGCTCTGTACTAATTGTGAAAATCATCTGAGTTTGCAAATAGTCCTGAGAATATCCCCCTTCCTATCATTTCACCTCCATCATGCTCATGCCAACCTCCAGCCAACTGGCTTCCACCAATACCTCTACTAGAAAAGGAAATTGTATTTTCTGGCTGCAACAAAATAGAAGACATAGAATTAGCATTATCAGGATATTAATGACTGGGTAGTTAATATTACTTCATGCTCTTACCCAGAAGCTTCAGCACAGTAAGGGTAAGCTGCTAAAAACTCTTAGGTGTAAGCATAATTGCCTATCACCACCTTCTGATATCTCAGCCATGTACAGATGAAACCACCCCCAGGCAAATCTACCCACCTTGAGACCTGTGTTCATGTCTATGACACCTTATAGCCACTGGAATTAGAGATGGATGGAAGATCTTTCATGAATAATAAAGAGACAAACATGTTTCCTGAAACCGTCAACCACTGAGACTCTTATTGCCAGGAACAAAGGAAACACTTGTAACTAATTTGAAAAGCATCTTTCATAAATATATGCTAGTTTAGATATGTATATATAAGGATGACATTTGGGAGACAAATGTGACTTAACATGGGCTCTATTCATAAATCAAGTAACACTCATGACTTGAAGATATCCATCAAAGTATTATGTGGTTTGTGATATTTTAAGTGTGAATAAAGCATGATTCAATTTTCCCATAATTAGACAAAATATGTAAACCAGGACTTTACCACACTAAGACTTTTATTAAGCTCACTTTCAAAAAACTGCCTTTCTAACATTCTCACTCCTTTCACTATGAATTGCATTTACTAGAGATTTGCTATAAGAACAATATGAATAGCTTTTCGGATATGTTCAAAATAGAGAGCTACTGTCACCACTGCTTTAATTCAGTATTTTCTCTTTTTCTTTAACTTCCAAAATGGTTCTAGCATCTGATCATGTTGCAGATGAAACAGTTATTTTGACAAGCTGCCAAGCAATTTCTGTTTGAAACTTAATCTCTCTCCAACTGGCAACAGAAGTAACTCTTTGACCTCTTCCCTGTTTGATTGTTTTTTTCTTCCTATTTGCGCACAACTTACTTGCAAAGATGTCATGGTTAAGTATGTTCCACCTGAGAAGCTTTTACACCTTTCTGGTTTTCTGCTCACAAATCCCTGACTGTGAAGAACCCGTACAGCATTGTCAAAAGTGCTGCAAAACTTTGTATCAAAACCTTAATTAAAACTAATGCCATAAACCAGACTTTCCTGATTAACATTTTGATGGTACACGACAACTTCAGAATGTTCTCCTTCTCTCTAGCAATATATTTATTGCCTTGCACTAAGATGAGCACATGTACATCCAGATGTACACTGGCACCAAGTACACTGACAGCAATGATTTTACCACAACAGCTGAATATACTACTGCAAAGGAAATTATTTTAAGATAAATGTCTGAAAAAGTGCAGGTTGATGCAGATATCCAGGAAGCGTAGAATGCCACTGTCATGTTCAGTGTTGTGAAATGTTTACTTCTCTTTTCTGCCTCATACAAGGAATGACACAGAGGAGAATTGACTTCAGGTCCTAATCCTAGTCAAGGTTCTACAGTGAATGCCCAGAATATATGCCTGTATTATTCTTACTTTCTTCCCCATGAAGTGGAGATGCGGTACTGTCTGATCTTATGCAGCCATTGTCATGTTCATGTAACTTGAGTATCCAAATAATTGCAGAGAAATTAACAGCAGCGGAGTTGGGTTTTATCACATGAAAAGCAAAAGGAGCAAATGCAGAGATTTGCAAAAGGCTACTTCCTGATAGCATCTCCACGCAGTATGGAGGAAGATGAACCAAACCAGAGAAACTTACCACAGTGTTCTCAGTATTTATTTATGACACAGGCTTGGTCCAGTGCATTAAGGCAATAGGGAAGATGCATTCATGGTGTATAAAACTTCCTTACCTCTGTTTAGTTCTTTGCTGTACAGGAAAGGAATAAGGCAAACCTCATTGTTTGCAGTAGTATAACTAGAGCCATCGTACAGTGGTACTAGTGTGATTACATATACTGAAGGAAAAAAAAAAAACCAATAACCACACCCAGAGCTGCTGGTAAAGACATACGTTTAAGTAAAACTTCACAAAGTTACTGAAGTAAGATTGGATGGCTATGACAAAAAAGAGTTAACAAAGCACATCAAGGAATTAAAACAGCTGGAAATGAAAGCTAATAGTAAAATCTACTTGTTAAATGACTCTCACATGTCAGAAAGTGAATTCTGCGCACCGTGGCATGCTAGCAGAGTGCATGGCCATAGCAGGGATTTGAACTTTCAGATAGAAGCAATGAAGCTGGCTGTCACACCTGAGCATGAAAGATAACATCAATAAACTTGGGACAGAAAACAGGAACATATAGACAGGACAAAACTGCTCCACGGAAACACAAACAGTTCACACCAATTTAAGGACTGTGCCTTTTGGACTAGCTGTCCACTTTCTTCTGATTATATCAGCTTGTTTAATAAAAAAATATTCATTTTCAGAGGCACTTGGTTTCTCCTATATCCTGCAACTATTACAGCTGGAAGACTTCCACAGAAGACTCTTAAAAATTCTACCTTTGTATTCTGACCAAGAGCACAAAAATTAATAAAATAACAATTTCACTCCATATGTGCTCAGAAGTCAAGGTTACTCCTGGATTTCAGAAAATCTCCTGTATGGCTAGTATATTATTTCTGACACAACTTGGAAAAGAGAGCAGCAGAAAACAAAGTATGTGAAGAAGTACAGAACTGGCATGGAGCACTCAATTTCCAGCCAGCTCTGAGATCAAAGGGCCAAGTGTTAGAGCTACTAGGAGAATCAGTGAGAAGCAGAAAGTGGAGCTGCACCTGCTATACAAACCACATAACTACCTTGAATGGTTCTCCTTCCCAGGAATAAAGGCATAAACAGGGCAGCCAGTCATGCAGGGATTTATTTCAAGATGTGAGGTTTTCTCTGCCTTCAGAGATTTCCTCTGAACCTTGAACAAGTGTCATCTCCTTCAGATTACCCTCTTCATGATGTTAGAGCAGCCCACAGCTTTCGGATTGATAGGGTTATGCAAAATGTAACAGGTAGTAAACTAGATCATTAATTCTACTGGTTAAAGAGAACCAGTCTCTCCCTGTCTGTCCAGTTGAGCTTTCTAAGGCAGGAATGAAAATCACACAAAAAAAACCCTCAGCCACTGACAACTAAAGCTATTAGTCTAATGCCATAAGAAAATAGCTGTTTTGAGGTGTTGCTTTTGCATCTGCCATTTTCAAACTAGGAAAACATTAACATTATCTGAAGACCCTGACGGATAGAATGTAACAAAGAACAAATAAATGCTGCATGCAAAATGAGATAGGAAAACACAGTATCTTTCTTCAGGGGCAATATTCCAGAACTAAAAAAGGAGGCTGTGACAGCTTTTCAGTGCTCCGGGGTTTTTTTACAGTCGTTCATCACCACTAGTACCTGCACCATTACACTTTGTTCAAGGACTATTGGCACGTATCTAAAATGGGAATGGGGCAAGAAAATGACAAGCATATATCACTCTTCTTCATCTATATGTTGGCTAGGTGTTAGGATCCAGAAGTTTCAGCTGATTTTTCACCACTTAAAGCTATCCTTAGTTACCATTCTGGACTGTAGCATATCTGTGGAAAAAGACATACAAGGATGATTACAGCCCTTACCATCTTCAAAGTACTTCTGAGGTAGCTGGATTAACAGTAAACTGCTAATCCAAAGAGAGAGAGCTCTTATTGGTATGATTTAAACACTGAGTGTGCCAGAAGTGCATGGGAATTAATGTCCTGAGCAGCAGTCACTGGTTATTTACACAACCAATGTGGAATAAATTACTTTTTAACATGCAGAGGAAAAAAATTTTCTGTTAAAACATACACTTTTGTCTTCAGTTATTGATCTATTACTAATGGGACTCAGTGTCACCCACAAAAATCATTATTTTATGTTAAGTTGAAGTGCATTACAACATTATTTTACTAAACTGTATTCAGGGCATTGTAGATCTTCCACTGCCTGCTTTCCAGAAAATTTTAATAAAGCCTTTAACCTTAGTCAGTTACATATTCCTAGCACAAAGCACTGGAACACCATTTTGTGTGCCTGTATTCAAATTCTATTCAGCAGAAAGTAAAATTATTTTGTTCACAGTTCATCACAGCCATGGCTCTAGCAAGTGCATTATATACCGGAAAATGCTTGTTGTTAATACCTTTATTTGATATAAATGATGCACATGCAGTATTTGAATCATGTGTGTTTCCACAAAAGTAAATTCAATGTAGTTATCTTGAGCTAAAGCCCATTGGCACTCAAAACATGAGACCACCTCTGGTACAGCATAAATATTGCTGCCCTCTCCTGGACTGCCTTTCCTGCAGTCCTTCTCCTGGACTGACCTTTCCATGGAGGTGGCCACCATCTGAGAGCAAGCTTCAGCAGGTTTAGGTCTAATTCATATAGGTCTGTCCTTAACCCTTAGTATTCTTAGAGACACCAAAGACTTCCCCATTAGTCAATATGCAGATGAGTTCGTGCTTCATAACCAACAGTCCTCAACTAAATTAGTGTAAAGTCAATTAGTTGTTGTATAGCTGTAACTGGCATAGAGACATAGTTCATCTTTGTCCTGAGAGTCTGCACAGAAACTCTTATGCTGATATAATCCCCTAAAGGAGGAAATAAGATAAAGTAGTCTCCTTTGGCTCCTCTGTGCTCAGTGGAGAAACAACCTTCACTCAGAAGCTTTTCATTCCACAGCATCAGAAACACCTTACTGATACCATTTCCCTTTAGAAGATATTTTAATTCTATTCCCTGTCAATATTTTTACAGTGATGAGAATCCTACATGAAAATTTAAAGTAATACAGAGAATAGTCATTTGTGTGTTAGTAGAGACAGTAGGAACCATTTGGCAAAAAAAACCAAAACAAAATATCAGGCATGTTGTGATTTGAATCAAGATTTCAAGAGCTAATACTACCTTTTCTTTCAAGGTAACTACAATACACTCTTCACAATTGTTGCAGGTTTGAAATATTACACAATGTGCTAAAAGATTAAATTTAAAAATGACAGTAAACTCAAAGTGAAATAATTTTTAATTCCCTTTTTAAATGTGCATTTGAATTCAATACAGATCTGTAAGGCACTCTCATAGGTCAAAAAAAGAAATCAAATATCCTTATTTTGGAAAGAATGGTCACAAGGCAATGGTATGTGCATAAGATATAGCCTTATCTGTAACTGATAAACAATGAAACATGAATGTTCAGGTTTTGGATCCATTGCAACATAATGTCATTTCTTTATCATAACACTACTGAGAGCAAATATTGGCACTGTAAATGATTTCTCATTGGGGTTAGGGGCTTGTATTCTCTTCATATCCCAGTAAAAAATAAACTCTTCAATAAATAAATATATAAAATAAATATATGCTATCTGGAGACGTATAAATAGGTCCATCCTGAAGACAAGTTCCAGCTCTGACTACGATGCATCGACATCTAAGGTCCATCACTGAAGTGGAGCCACTAAAACTTCATACACAGTTCTCAGGATTTCTTACTATTTTTACAGTCCATTTGTTTCTATTTCTTCCAGATGTTGTCTCATCCACATAACACAGGTAGCTCTTTGCTAATTTATGGACCATAGCTAATCCAGACAAAATTGCCAGGAGTCTGTTAAAGTCACACTCCAACTTCCCTTTGGTTACTGGCTACCAAACAGTTCAGCAAGTTTGAAGGAGGCTGGTCCACTTTCAGCTTTAAGGCTTAGTCTCCTAAATCCAAAGGTCACAAAACAAGAGGCTTGCCTACCACAAAGCACCTTCTTCCAAACCACCATCCTAGATCTCTGCAGGTTCTGCATGCTGGTATTGCCATGAAAGCAGGGGCAACAGCTCCAATATGAGTTTTTTTCACAAGTTGCCTCCTTCCTCAGCTGTATCCTAACACATCTTTGTACAGTTCTGGAACTCTTTCAGGATCCACAGGCCTGGGCAAGAAATGTGTAAATTTCTGGTGTCTTTTGGACCTTGCCCCATCTCTGGGAGTACCATCTTTGTTAAGTGCTACGAAGTATCGCCGCCCCGAATCTCCATGTTTGTACACATTGGATGAGTAAGTGTTGTACCAGTTTTCCTCAAATTGTTCCCTGAAGATGCATTCAGAAGTCAGTTTCTCCTACAGAAAGAAAAATAACTTCAGCTGTTGCTAGATATCTGAACACACACTTTAAAAATATGATTAAAATAAACAAGATGTTTTAGGCTTTTTGTGGCCTTACTGTTCATTTAACTTCAACAAATCAAACCAAGACCTGACACCAAGTTTGCAATCCTACTTGGTGTTTTTTTTAAACGTGTACATATATAATTTTGGATTTAAAGACAAATTAGGTAACTTTCTCTAGAAATGCATTATTTATGGTTTAACCAAAATTCACTTGACCTACAGAAACTATATTACGTAGAGTTCTGTCTTGGGGTATCTGACATTCTAGAAGTGAGATTTGGTAGAGGGACTCAGGTGCGATGTAACAGCCCACAAAGACATCTCCATGTCTTCTTTGTGGCATTCATCACTTCTTTGTAAATATTTCAAACAGGACTAACCAGAACCAAAGGAACTGGAGAGAGAATATTTTATCTCAAGATGTTTTAAGACTTGAAAGAACAGCCTAAGATTGTTATAACTCCGATAGTATTGGAAAAATCAAAGATTACATTTTTACAGTCATATTTTACAGTTGAAGTTTTTCACCAGATACAGATCAAATGTAATGAGTACAATCTTACTTTCATTCTTAAACTCAAAATATTCCAGTCGGGATTTACAGATACTTCCAGCACTCTTGCACCATTCAGGTTTTTCAATTAACTGTGGTACCTAACCATGACATATGGTATTACCCTCTTTTTTCCCAGCATTTGAAAGAATGTTTGTATGGTAAGAAGCTGGTACCTGGAAGTACCACTTGCCGATCTGTAAAGGAGCATTAGGCTATACATAAAGCCAGAGTACTATATTAATTGTTGTTTATTTGTTCCATAACTATCCTTTTAACGTTTTTCAGTTGCATTCAATGTTTTTAATGCTAGAGTATGCACTATGATACATTTCAGTATTGACAAAAAGAAAATTAGATAGCAGGCAACTTAAATGTTGTTTGAATAGCTGGTTTAATTTAGCGATTTTCATCATAATTTAGGAGGAATATTTCTTTTCAGTTCTCTTCAGCTAGGACAGAGAAACTTTTCCCATTAATCTTCAGTATCAAAGGCTATACTGCTATATACTTTACAAATATACACTTCAACAGGAAAAGTAGTTAGTGTTTTGAAAGCTAAGGTGACCTTAGCTAGCTACTTGAGGGGTTTGCATAGCACTAAGAAGTGAATCAAAACCTCAACTTGTGTGACCTGACATGAGAGTAGTACTTACAGAGCCATAGAGTTCTCCCTTCTCATTCATTCCAAGGTAAAGGCCACTGTCCACACCTCTAATACTGACCAGTCCCACCGCCACACTGATGAATTCAAGGATACCTAAGGGGGAAAAAAATAATTGCTTTAATTCAATTTGTAAGCATACAATACATAGTATCCAAAACACAGTTGAAAACAAGTAAAAAATTTACATATTATAATAAATGAGGCCTTGTTTCTCTGAAACGTCAAATACTATATGGAAAGGTATATAACATTCACAGCAAAGCAGTCTGAGAAACCTCATTAGGAACATGAATCCTACCCCATTTAAGAAACTTTTTTATAATGCTGAATATGAAAGAATTTTCTTCAGCGCTGAGGCTAAAGCCTTCAGTACTATGCAGCTGGAATCTATAATGATTATACACTATTTGCTAAACTGCCTACTCAAACATAGGAAGATAGGTATGAACTACCTGAAAACACACTTTACCTTCTCTACAGCATTATCTTTAAAAAAACACATCCATTATTATATCATTTGAATGGAAATCAAAGTACAGATGGGAATTTTATATAACAGAACCTACCCACAGGGGGGGAAAAAAAAAAAGTATTTGCCAGGCATCTTATCTAGCATATGGGCCCACACCTCTTGACACAACTTGCTATCTTCAATGCAGGCTTTTTATGTGCACGAAATATACTGTTTATTTGCTAATGTTCGGATTATAGCACTATTTATATTACATTTGCCCCCCAAAAATGTAATATATATTAATAATATAAAGTATTCAGGAGATGAGGCACTAATTGAAGCCTGAATTTGGCAAGGATATGCCAACATATTTAACCAATTGATATGCACAGATTACAGTACATATAAAACATGAAAGAAAGGGAACGTGTGAACTGGCTTTTTGGAAGTTGTTAACAATATAAACAAAGCCTCAAAAAGAAGTTGTTCTAGAATCATATGCAGGATTTTGCTGAGCAGCAGAAAAACCACAACATGTTAAAAAAAAAAACACAAACCTGAATCTAAGGCAAGTGCTTTTAAATAGTGTGTTTGATTTTGATTATGTCTTTTTGTCTTTTTGCTATATTTATGATTACTCTTTTTTTTTTTTTTATTCAGGACCATTTTTCACTCTCAAACAGATGGACTGTCTGGGCTCTACAATAATTTAAAATATTTTGAGTTTTAATCGAGCTTTGGCAGGTTTCTTATTTATTATTACCAAGCAGCAAAAAAAAAGAAAAAAAAAATCTTTACAAAGAGTACACATTAAAAACCCTATTGCATGTAAATCATCCTAGTTTTCCAGTTCCTAAAGCACAAAGTCCCATAAAAGGAGGTGGAGGTATTTTGTCTTTCTGGTATCATTTTCAAAGCCACCCTTTTTCAAAACTATAATAAGCAGGTGATTCAACCCACAAAGCAACCACATCAGACAAACCTGCCGAGAATAGTGGTAGAATAAAGGAAGAACATTTCTAAAAAGCCCGGTTAATGTTTGATCTGAGGCTAACTTTTCCTTCTTTTAAAGCAGATTTATTTCATGTTTACACCCTGTAGGAAATCTTCGCCCTGAGAAGAACTGTCTGACTACTGCTGCTTTACTTCTGAAAACATCCATGTGTTATAAAAGCAATCAAGAGCCATTCCGACAGATTGTTGTGGCTATGGGGAGGACGATAGGAAACTCCTTAACCGCCTTTTTACAGTGCTAAACCAACACACCACACACAAGAAGACACATGTAGTTGACAAGGGCAGGTTTGTTCAGACATCCAGCTCCTACAACTACTATTTAGGATTTACTCCTGTGTGACAGGAAACATTTACACTTTGGGGTGGTCTTCACCTCCTTTCGGTTTACCGGCAGAGAAACTTAGCTGGGAAGCATTTTAACTGTTTGAGAAAAACGGAATTTTAGGCTCTTGAAGAGGGGCCTAATGCTTCAGCTTTCCGAAGGGAGCGGGGGCCAGCGCGACCCAAGGGTCAGCACGCCCGAGCCCACCGTCCGTATTCCCCTGCAAAGACTCAAGAACTGCCAGCTCGGACAGCGAACACGGCACGCACCGCTCTGCCGTGCGCCCCTCCGCGCTGAACCGGCGGGGGACACGCACCGCTGGCAGCCGCCGCCCCCAGCCCAGCCCGGCGCACCCCCGGCCCGCACCTCGCCCCGCACCTCGCCCGCAGCGGCCCCCGCGGGGTAACGCCGCCGACACTGCGAGCGCGGCCACCTGCGCCGGCAGCCCCGCACCGCCCCGCCCCATCCGCGACCGGGGCCGCGCGCCGCCCGGTGCGCGCGCGCGGGGAGCCCCGCCACTCCCGCACGCGGTCGCGCGCCGCCGCCTACCGAAGAGGCTGTGGTCCTGGCGGGTGCCGCGCACCGTGCCGTCGGGCAGGATCTGCAGGTGGAAGCCGGTGCGGCAGTACAGCTGCCGCCGCCGCAGGATGCCCTGCAAGTGCGCCAGGTCCGCCGCCGCCGCCGCCCCGCCGCCGCGGGCCGCCCGCTCCGCCGGGGCCCGGCGGTCCCCGAGCAGCGCCGGGCGCTCCCCGGCGGGCGGCAGCAGGAAGTGGGCGCCCACCGGCTGCCCCAGGCCGTCCAGGCCGCCCAGGAAGCCCCCCACCTCGGCCAGCGGAGCCATGGGGGCGCGGGGCGAGCGGGCTAGGGCGCGGCGGCGGAGAGCGGCTGCCGGCCTCTCCCGGCGGGCATGTGGGGGTGCGCGGCGGGGCCCCAAGCATGGGGAGCCGGCAGGGCCGAGCCGAGCCGTGCTGAGCCGAGCCGAGCTAGTGTGAGCCAGGCGGCGGGGTGGTGGTTATACGCCCCGCGCGTGTATATATATACACGGCGGTCCCGCTGACATATGCTAATGAAGCCCTCTGCGGGGAGGCTGCGTTTGAAATTGTAAACCGGCTCCCCCTCTCCTCGCACCTTCCTCTGATCTGGGATGACTGGGGGGGGTGTGGGGAGCTGCCGGCGCGCCCCCTGCCCCCGCCGCGCGCAGCCAGTCACCCAGGGGCGCGGGGGGCGGGGCAGCCCCGCGCGGGGCGGGGCGGGGCGGGGCCGGGGTGGGGGCGGGAGCGGGGCCCGGGCGGGAGCTGCCGCGGCATTACGTGGACAGGTGCAAGGAGAGGCAGGAGGCGAGAGGGAGAAAGGGCGTTACCTGAGGGTTAGACCTGCCCAGACACACATGAAAGAAAAAAACCCAAAGATCTGACAGTTTTACTCCCTGTTTCTAAAACGCTAATAAAATGTACATGCATTACCCTTCCCTTTTATCGCCTCAGCTACAAGGAGGGGGATTTCTACAGAAATTGGCATAGTCAGGGAGGTGTTTTCCCCTCTGCAAAGTCTCCCTCTCTTTTAATTTATCATCAACGTGACATCAAACCGATCTATAGCATTTGGGTATCCACACGATGTCTTAAAAACATAAAGGGCAGGCTCCTGGTTTGGGATAAATATTTTCAAAACCCACCGAGAAGAAGAAAGAAAGGTTGAGAGATGGCTCATCTAATCTATCTTCTCTGCGGTTTTGCAATGGGCTCTTAACCAAGGTCTGTGAACATTGCAAATTAGCAATAAAATCACCTACTGAAAGATCTCATTTGTCTTTCTACACTGTTTTGAATCCATTTAGGACTTTGCCGTTCTGTTCCAGATGAGCATATGTGGTTTTTTTATCCCCAAAGTGGAACGGCTCACGCATCCAAGCGTGCTGGTGGAACACGTGTTCATTATCAGCACCGGTAAAACAACGGCACGTGGAGCCAAGAGCTTGACTTTTCCCTTCTTTACTGCTTGTTCTGTAATAGCCAATGGATTTTAGGGCTCAAAAGACACAACCCATCTCAGCCTTCAAGATGGGCAATGCAGTACCTCGCCAGCATTAAAACACAGTATTGGAGTATAAAATGCAGGGATCTTTCATAGTTAATTCTTTCAAAAGTTCAAGAGAATCACTTGGTGGTTTAAAGTTTCATTTAAACAAAAAAGTTGCAGAGAATCATGAAAGATTAGTTCTCCTGTCTTGCTCCATGGTCTTTTCAGTCACAGTCTAAATCTGAGAGATCAAATGGATTTGACTGCTTAGCTTTATTTGCCATGGAGAGTATAGGGCTAATTAATTGGCAGGTGCTTTAAAGCAGGTAATGCTACACCTTTTCATCATTGCAGTCCTAAGTACTGCCCCTGTGTGCACCTGAATTACAAAAAGGCTGCTTTAAAGCAAGTGATTTACTGTGGAGGGATTTAAAAATGAAAAAACTAGTGCTAAATACAATGATCAGATAAATCACCTGAGGAGAGCACAGGCAGACCTGCTCTGAAGGCAGTTACAGATCGTTATATTATTTTACCTTTCAGATAACAGGAGCTTGTCATGTGGTGGGACCCAAAAATCCACCATAATCAAGATTTCAAAGCACATCTGTGTAAACATTATCACATCAGTGTAAAACATCAACCAATGAGCTTTCTCTTTGAACCGAACCTACTTAATTGCAACGCTAAATCAAAGAAATAGATCAAAGTTGAATAATCTATATGGCACCTATTTCTCGAGTAGCCTGCACACCGATTACTCAAATGTACCTGAAATGTTTGAAACATGCATCAAGTATTTTTATTGACAAGACTGGCAGGTCAAGATCAAGCTGTTCATCACAGCTGCTAAGTTGCAGGACATGCACTGGGATGGTGCAGCTAAATGGAGGAGGTGTATTTTCCTAAGCCTAACGGTGCTCCAGTACAGATAACATTGCTGGGTCCAAGCAGTACTCTCTGAGTCCTACAAAGAGTAGAGGGCTGTTCTGGTTAGATGGCACCACCGTCTCCAGTGGAGAAGCATGGGGTTTTTTAAAATAAAAATCCTCAGCCATCACACACTGGAAGACACTTATGGCTAAATCTTTCCTGTTATATAATGGAAACATTTAAAGTAGAGTGGAATATATAACATCGATCTTTTCCGAGTGGAGTCTTTAATGTCTGGGCACTAAACCGGTTGTGCTGTTTTATAAAGTACCAAAAAAGAAACAAAAAGATAAGATTTTTTTTTGGTGTTTGCACTAGTCATGTGACAGGAAAAGATAACACTAAAGATTATTTTTTTTTTTTTCACTTTCTGAGACTATACCATGGGAAGTTAAATAATTTTGAAGAGTTTTTTTACAAGAGTACATAATTCAACTTAAAGTATACAGTGCAATCTAATCCACTCTATGTATACTTCCTAGACACTGCATTTTCAGTGTCGTTGAACAAATACATATGTGGTGGAATTTTTATTTCCATAGCAAGGAGTCAGGGCTTTTATAGACAGTATAATTGCTGTATATTTCCTAAGAATATCATATTATCATAGGCAAAACCTGGTGGCTACCAAGGGAGTGGAGAAAGCAGCGGGCTGAAATCGTTGATAAATTGTGTGTGTGTGTGTGTGTATATATATGTATAGGTATATATGTGTATACACAGACAGAGAGATCGATCTATATACCTATCAGGTTGGTTAAATAAAAAAAAGCTGTTAATTTATGTGAAACTTTATGTCCTGCAATTTATTGCACCTTTCTAAATTTTAGAACTCACTTACAACTGTGCTGTACCAGCCACAAAATTTTCAATGATATAATAAAATATTGCCTAGGAGAATGAAGAGGGAGTTCATGAATACATGAGAAAGCTGACACGGGTGGAACAGAAACTGAGCATAAAGGAATATGTCCAGCTGGAGATAACTGTGTATCATGGTCAGTTCCAGATTCTTCCTAGATTTGAGCAAGAAAATACGGTTTCAACAAGATGAGCAGAACATGCAGAAGTTACAGTGAGAACCTTTCAGAGCACGGTACATCTGAGTGAAGTAAGGTGTATTCTTCTGCAGGATTTACTAGGAAGAAAAGGACAGAATCATTTTCAAGGTTCTATGTACAAATCAGGTCATAATCTGATTGTCTAAAGCCCTTTAAATGTAATACATACGGACTTTAAACGCACTCAGAGCTGCTTCTGAACTGGTACAGTTACAGGTATGTATGCATGTATACATACATGTATATATAAATATATCTACCTGTTTACAAAAAGTCAGATGAGGGTAAAGTAATGATGAAAACAATGTTTTTCCTATGAAAAAGAAGTTCTACATTTCTTGCACCTTCATTTTTTGTTTTGTTTCTTTAAAGGATGACAGAAATTCATAGGGCTTTTTAAGATGCATGATTTTATTGTCCGTGGTTTTGTGGACATGCATGGATAACTCCTGTAAAAGCAGAACGGGACAGAGAAGTTAGGTAGCAAGCACACATTCACATCCAGTTACATCCGGTGAGAATGTATCTTTTCCACTTTTATCAACATTCAAATGCCTCATTTGGCAGCTTTTAGATTAGTCTGTAAGTGAATCATTGGATTTAAACCACCTTGATTTATTTTAATTACATGGTTTCTGAATCTGTGCACATAAGATGTGCAGACAGCTTAAGGGTTTTGACTTGCTGCACAAATAAACTGCTCTTGTTCCTAAGCAAACACCTCACCAGGGAAGTTCTGACTAACATACCCAGGTATAAGCAGTTACAGATGTGTATTGGATGTTTTGAAGTGAAAAAAAGATTAACCTAAAGGTGTTATTGAAAAGTCATTAAAATGCAGCTAACTGATTTCAGGGAAACAATGTGAACAGGGAGATAACTCATGGTTCATGTCTACGGTTTAAGTGATTGATGAGTCATCCAGCAAACAGGTTTATTTTGGGACACTACATTGACCACAAGTAGTTTCTTTTCCAGTCAAATGGAAAAACTGGACATTTTTAAAAGTTAATTGTATTGATGAATGGTGTCTCCTAATGAGACAGCTAGAACTGAAAAGATCCAAGACCCACATTCTACGAAGTTTTCCAGACTGGATGCTTAGTCATGTAACTGCAGGAGAAATACTTGAGTTTCAGTCATGCTAAGCACCTGAAACTATTACCGTCTTGACACCTAAATATTGGCCTTTACATCGGCCTTTTATAATTTAGTACAGAAATGTAGCCCAGATTTGGACACAAAGACTTTTTCTTGGGAAACATAAAGCAGGAGACATTAAAAAATTAACAAAAAAAAGTGTTAGTTTTTAACAAATGGGAATAATGAAGTCAAGGGAATTACTTGAGGGGTGAATTGGCGTATGGTATTCTAAAACATTGACAAAAATGCAGTAACTACCATCCACCCCAGATACCTGCCTTTCCAGACATAGCTCTGAGGTAATTCAATCTCAGCCATGCTTACAGTTGCATGATCCATCATATTGACAAATTCGGCCACAATTCTCCCTTGATACAGTATCATAACCACTGCAATGTTTCTTAGAAATGGAAAATGCATGAGAGTGTCTTGAACTTATTGAAACGAGTTGTAGTTTGTGTATTTTCTGAAATCTTGTTCATAATAATATAAAAAAACATCAAAGATTTTTTTTTGGGCGGGGGCAGTAGGCAAGGAAAACTGGCTGAAACTTTGGAATAACATATTTATGTAGAAAAGACAAAGACTGAGGCTGCACTTGACCAGTGCAAAAAGTGCCATAAAGTTTGCTGTGACTTGAAATTGCATGCGGTTTATGAAGTTTCAAGGTAACATAGGTGGCGTAGGCGGTGACATAGGTTGTACCATGGAGAACATCCTAACGTGAAATGCATGACAAGGCCTATCGCCCATCAGCATCAGGCAGGGACAAAACGAATGTGCTCATCTTTAACTAGTGCTTGGTTATGCTAGGGAGGCTGCCTGCAGCCGAGAATATTTATCAGAGAGGCTGCTGACATGGCAAGTGTCTCATTTCCTGATGAGAAGACCTCATAACACAAAGAGTATGAAAGGGTAGGAGATACCGTAGTCTGGTGTCACTTTGAAATGAACAGAAAATACCCTTGAAATAGGGAGAACCTGAGGCACAGGGAGAGGTATTGGAGAGAGAGGCCAGATGGGCCTGGAGAAGGCAGAAGTTTCCAGGCTACAGCATTACTCTCTGTTGGTAAGTCGTTTAGCTCCCTGTTTCACATTTAGTTTCTAAAAACTGTTTATTGTGAGGATAACTGCCACCCACAGGTACACCAAAGGACACTTTACAGTACAGTCCAAAAAATTATGGAAAAACTTGCCAGACTATTAGCCAGCTTCCAATGCATTTTAAAATCGAGGATTTAATATGCCAAATGTTAGTATTCCAGGCATTGCTGTTTAATTTCCTTTGAACTGAAACAGTCCTCGGGCATTTAGTTCCAGCTGTGTATCGGGTACGCACCAGGAGTTTCCAAGGCTTTGGAAACAGGCTGGGACATTACTAGGTTTTACAGGACAATGGAGTCACAGCAATTCTCATTGTAACAAAGATAACTAGCATCACTGGATGCTTTTAATAAAGCCTTGGCAGTAAACCACTGAACAATCTTGACGCCACAGCCACCTCCAGCCTTCAGGGATACCAGGCAAATGAGGTACGGCTGGAAGCTCTTGCTTTGCTGAAGCCAGTGATTCCAGGTTTCTGTCAAGCAACACTGCCGGGCCGTGCGGGCACGCTCGCGGGGGTGAGGCCGCGGGGAGCTGGGTCAGGCCCCGGTGCCCGTTCTGACCACAGGCAGCACCCGGCCTGCACGCCCAGCCGCAGCCAGGCCACGCACAAGCTGCGGCCGCACTCGCGGCGGTTTCCACACATCGCCCCCCCCGGCACTTCGGCTCCTGCCGCCCCCACCCCCGCCCGCGCCCGTTCTCCAGGCTCGGGCTAAGCACCTCGCACCCCCGCTAACCCGGCTGCGGCCCGCGCAGGCTGGAAACGGCCCGCGGCCTGCTACCGCCTGCCCCGAGCGCCGGGGGCGCCGCTCGCCGCAACCACGCCCGCAGCCGGTGCCCGCAGCCGGGAGGCGCGGTGCGGCGCGGTGCGGCGGGCGGCTGGGCAGGTGGCGCGGGGCGGGGACTGCGGGGGGCCTCGGGCTTCCCCACCCCTTCCCCGCTTCTCGCGAGGCTTCTGCCGGCGCGCCGGGGGCTCCGTCCGCCGGTGGCTGGGGCGGAGCGGCGGTCATGGCCGCCCTGCGCGCCCTGCTGCGGTGGCGCCGCCGCTTGGGCCCCGCGCCCGCTGCGCAGCCGGCGCGGCGGCTCTGGGCCGGCGGCGGGGCCGGGGCGGCGGGGCTGAGGCGCTGGCGGCGGGAGCTGGGCTGGGCGGCGGGGGGGGCTCTCGCCGGGTACGTGGGGTACCGGCTGTCCGAGCGGCGGCGGGAGGCCTCCCGGGAGCCGGCAGCCGCCGAGCCGGGCGGGGCCCGGGCGCTGCTCTCCATCCCCGTGGCGGCCGCTGCCAAGGAGACGGTAGGTGTGTGCGCGCCGCGCCCCTCCCGCCTGGCGGCCCGGCGGCCTCGGCCCCTCGCCGCGGCCTCGCTCCGTGCCGCGCCCGGCGGGGCCGCTCGGGGTGCCGGGGCCGCGCCGGGCGCCGTCAGCTGCCTGGGGCACCGGCCGCAGCCGGCGGGCATGGGGCAACGTCGCTTCCCGCCCTTTCGCTGTGGAAACGTCCGTGCGAGGCGGCGGCGGAGCCGCTGCTCGGGCAGTGTCGCAGAGGTGACCCTGCGTGGAGCCGGCCCCGGGCCGGGAGGCGAGGCGGGCGGCCGGGCAGGGCCCGCGGCGGATGAGGGCAGAGGCAGGGGCTGTAACCCGGCCTCCGTCGGGAGCCCAGAGCTGTCACTGCAGCGCGGTGGCCGGCGGCAGCACTGGCGCTGCGCCTCGGGATGTGCACCCTGCGTGTGCCGCTGCGCTGCTGGTCGCCTCTGGAGCTGGCCTGGTCAAGCCCTTCTTTTTCTTTAATAGAAAATAATATTTTGCAAATGGAACCACAGCTGATAGTGCAAAACCTGTGTTCATCTTTTTCATATTTAGGGCAATTACCTTTGTAATACAAAATTTTCTGTGGAGTGAAAGGTTATGCAGAGCTTCGTAAGAAGTGATAGCACTTGGTGCAAGCAAGTAATGCTTCAGTTGGACAGGGTCAGCGATAACGTTGGTTGACTAGCCATGGGTAACAAAAAACAGTTGACATGAACCTGGAAAATGAAGTTTCCTTTGGTGGGGAGACAGTCCTGCACTGTGCCTGATATAATGTATGGTAGTGATAGATGTTTTTTCATTAAAAAATTAGGTATTTTTAAAAACGTCAAGAGCAGTGATTAGGTGCTTTGTCAGTATGACATCTGCTAAGATTGGAAATCGGTGGTGCAAATGTCCTGCTTTCTATACATCAAATTTGTCTTACAATCTGTTTGGGAAGAGGTTCTGCATTTTTACAGTGGAGTCCTTGGGCTTAAGTGTGGACGTTGTTAGCCCTTTTGCCCAGGGTTGTGAGCCAAAAGGCAGATTCTGTGGGCAGCATCCTTTATGAAAGGAAGTTGAGCCAGGTATTTTTCATTATTCATGTACTTGTTGTCTTGCGTGTGGTACTATGGCACAGAAGACCTCTTTCAGCTTTTCATACTGTTTTGATTTGACAGAACTTTGCATTGTTTTACTTAGCCAGTCTTAATCTTCACTCTTCCTTTGGGGGAAATATGGTTGCTGCACCTTTGAAAAGTCAAGAATTTTAGTGTGATGTGTAATTAATCAATTTTCACACACATTGCTATAAAAGCATTGGGGTTGTGAAGTCAGAATTAAGGTTATATTTGAATCAATGTAAAATAAAAAAATGTATAAAATATATCTTCTATGTATATACTGGCAGTTTTTTAAAGACAAACACCATGCTACAATGTGGAAAAGGGCTGTAATTAATTCAGTTTCCCATTTGCATAGCAGAAAGTTTGAAAAATTAATTATTATTAATAATTATTTTAAAATATTTTTGTAGTATATATACTATGAAATATATATTTATATATTATATAAATAGTATATTTCCAAATAGCAGATCTGAGTGCTCAGCATTCCTGAAAAAAATACCTTTTCAGTTGAAGTACCCCCCAAAATGGAGGTCGAATAACTGGAATTTTTGGTCTGAGGTGGTGGGATCCTGTGCTTTTTTTATTATTGACTGTCATGCTGCAGAAAGGCTTGTGTGGCAATGGGGAAAGACCATAGTTTAGTGCCGGATCTAGCGGCTGAGGTACCATAGTAGTTTGACCATGAACTCCATCGGTGATCAGTACTTCATTTGTGATCGCCCTCTAGACTTGTGGTGACCACGAACTCTTTCATTACAGGTTTCTAAAACACCTCCAGAGGTGTCTTGTAGGGGAAAAAAAGAATGCAAATGCTGTTTTCAAATTGCATTGGATGGTGTTAATGGTATTCGGCAATGGTATTGTGTTGTAACATCCTTTATTAGAAAGCTGAATTGATTTTGCCTGAGTGACAATAACTCAATTCTCAATTTTAAGTGCTGAGCTTGCAACCTTAGTAGTGTTTAACAGTTTAAAAAACGTATTAACATTTGAAGTAAAAAAGTCTTTCATGGAAAGTCATTTAAGTGTCAGTGTTACTAGGATCAAGGGTGGAGCTCTTGATCTGCTGCAGAGTGTGTTTAGAGTAGTGGCTGGAGAATGGTAACCTGCAGTTTCTGAATAGATGAATTTGATGGAAATGTGATGCATGTTTTGCTAGGCGGTTTTTATGATTCTGTCATGTACTGACCAGCAAAGAATGATGAGGCTCAAGTATCTTGGGACCCTCTCCAGCTGCTTTTGGAAGGTCAAGGAGTAGCCAGAGATGTTTCTCCTTTATTCTTGATGCACAGAGTCTGACACTGTTTTCTGGGGCTTTCTAGGTTTGTCTTTCCCCTGCTTTCCTATTTCCCTAGCTCCCCATTTCATATCCAGTCTCAGTCTGCTTTTCATTCTATCAAGGCAAATCATGCAACATCTTTTTTTTTTTTTTTCCCTTCCATCCAATCCAAACTTTTCTACTTCATCCTAATAGTTCCATTTGCGTGCTTCTTCCTTAATCTTGCCTTCAGCAGGACACTTTTCCCTGATGCTATTTACTTGGATCATCAGAAGCAAGGAGCAGGTGGTGTGGTGTCTCTGCACTCTGTGTCTTGCTCTAGAGATCTACAGCAGCTGGTAGAAGCAGTTACACTGAATGTTTCTTGCATCACCCCTGGGGCTCTTACCAGAAATGACCAAGTTGAAATTTTGCAGGTTGAAATTTTGCAGGAGGACCTAGCTAACAAAATGAATATTTCTGGGTGAGGGTTTCTGTAGGCTCGTAACTTACTTCTTAACAGAACAACCACTAAAAAACCCCCAGTCCTGACACTGAAGCGACCAGCCCTTGCAAAACCTGAAATCTTTTCCTTTAAAATGTGGAATTGCTGGAGATTCTTTTTACGATGTTCTAATGTGGGCAAAACAAAATGTATCTTCTCCCATAGTTTTTGGTTCCATTAAAAAATCCATCCTGAAACATTAATGGACAATGGAGAATTAAATTTTTAATGGTTAATGTGTAGTAAGTTTTTAACTGAAAACAGTATCACACGGCAAAGTATTCAGATAGTCAGTGTTCAAGACTATTCAATATAGCTGTGCCTGTCTCATCCTTATTGTTGGGGTTTAACCCTGGCCAGCAGCCACCACACAGCCCCACACCACCGCTCACTTAACCTCCAGAGGGAGATGGGGAGGAGAAATGGAAGGGCAAAAGTGAGAAAACTCCTGGGTTAAGATAAAGACAGGTTTAATAGGTGAAGCAAAAGCCGCACACACAAGCAAAGCAAAACGAGGAATTCATTCCTTATTTCCCATGGGCAGGCAGGTGTTCAGCCATCTCCAGGAAAGCAGGGCTCCAGCAGGCATAACAGTTACTTGGGAAGACAAACACCTTAACTCTGAATGTCCCGTCCCCCACCAGCTTTTTCTTTCTTCCCCAGAGCTTTTATTGCTGAGCATGATGCCATATGGTATGGGATATCTCTGGCCAGCTGGAGCCAGATGTCTCGGCTGTTTTCCCTCCCAGTTTCTTGCACAGCCCCAGCCTGCTTGCTGTGGGGGTGGTGCAAGGAGCAGAAAAGGCCTTGACACTGTGTAAACACTGCTCAGCCATGACGAAAACATCCCTGAATTATCAACACTGGTTTTGTCACAAATCCATAACTTGGCACCATACCAGCTACTGTGAAGAAAGTTAACTATCCCAGCCAAAACCAGTAGACATATCTAGTCTTGAATTCCTATGTCTTTCTTATTCCTTGAGATGAATTTTCATAGAAGTGTAATAAGTGGAATGGCCTTGTTTCGTCCAGGCAGCTCCAGCAGACAACAGAATAGGTTTCTGATCCACCTAAACACTAAAAAAAAAAAAAAGAACAACAAAAAAAAAACAACCCCAACAACCCCCACACACAAAAAAAACCAAACAAAAACCGGGAGGCGGGTGGGCAGGGAGTTTAACCCAGCTTACATCTTGACTTTCATGGAACAACTTTCTTCTTGTAGGTCACCTGCTTCCAGATAATGTTCATATGACCTGTGAAAGTATCTTGAGAGTTGTGCTGGTTCCAGTTAGTACCCCTACAGGTTACTTTTCTTCAGATTCTCTCACTGAGTCCAAATAATGCTTGGCAGTGGTGATGGAATGCTTAAGACTAAGTTTATCATATACACCTTGGTAATTAGTTGCTTTGTCCTATTGCTGTCATCTGGTATTTACTGATGCTCTAGTATTTATAGAACAAATAAGTTTTAGATTCCAGGACTAACACTGATGATCGCACATATGTTGAGGGGACACTTTCCCATTCTTGGCCAGTTAAGAAATGAAGTACATCATTGAGAGTAACAGAAAAAAACCCTATGAGTCTCTGAGAAACAAGTGTCAGAGTGGTCTGCAGGTGTTTCTCCCTGTTCTGTGAAACTCCTACAGTGTGAAACCTGATGAGCAGCAAATTCGTGAATTTATGTACAGGTGACTAAGAAGTGCTTTGTTAAAAGTCAAGCTATGATATGTGTCACCAACATGAGGTCAGTGGTGTGGCAAACTTTCTGAACAGATAGATCTCACGTGGTCAGTACTAAAAAATGTGTGCTTGACCAAGCACATCATTGGAGGTGTTCTCATAGAGAGTAAGATTTGTTACAGAAGCAGCAGGAAACTAAGCTCCCTACAGGATTCCCTTTTCCCAGAGGCTTTCTGAGAATGATCCCAGTCCTGACTAGCGTTGCTGCCACGTAACATTTCAGAACCAAAGTAAAATTCTGCACTCAGAGCTGCTGAGTTTTTGTCTGAAGGTTTTGGTGAAGACTGGGAGTACTCTTCTAGCAGCTCCCTTAAAGTCTAGGAGGTGCTTATGCAAAGCAGCAAACTGTTTGAAAGCACTGTTATTTTGATACAGATTCTCTGTGCTGACAGCTGAGAGCAGTATTGACCCAAGAAGAGTTGTGCTCCAACATACTGATTGTGGAGAATTTACCTTGCTGGAACATCTGTGTATCGTATTTTTGCAGCAAAATATAACAGTTTTAGAAAAACATAATCCACTGTCAGAATTCCTTAGAGGAATTAATACTTGTCCTCTAGTTCCTTGCTTCCATGTTCCTTCCAAAATTCCAGTGTCATTTGTAAAGCATATTAAAATGATCTTGGAAATACTAATGATGCCTCTTTGCACTCCAAAGTGATCTCTTCTCTAATCCTATTGTCATTGTATACAGGTAGTGAGCACTGGGTCTCTTTATTTTTATGAAATACTCTGACGATCACTTCCTTTAGAGGTGAATTTGGAATTAAAAGGGGGTCAGGGAGAGACAGACCCAGAATATGTACTTTATCATGTTTTTTTGAAGGCACAGTCATTTTCAGGAGAAGGAAGCTGTATGCTTCGAATGTTTCCAGCGGTTTTTTTCCTAGTACCTCAGCGGTACTGTTAAACTCCCTCTTTGTGAAAATACTCAAAAGGTCAAGTTTATTTGTAGCAGCACATTTCTAAGTGGATTACATCATGTATTTCCATCTCTGTGAAATGAAAATCAAGACTTTTAACTCCAAAAAGTAAGGCAAACTCCCCTAGGGAGGAGATTCTCTTGCCTGCTCAAAGAGGAATGCCATTCCAAGAGACACATAAAGCATTATTTTTACAAGAACCACTTGCAACTAACCTTTTTTTCACAAGCGTTGTGCATTTCGTGTCATAGGTCAATTCCAAATGTAGGAAGATGGATTGCTCTTTGGCTGATGACATCTGAAGTTCCTCACTGTCATCATCCTGAGGACGCTGCTCACCAGCCAGCTGAAGAAAAAGGAGGGTTTACCTTTTGGCATTAGTTCTGTGTTCCTCAAGATGTTAAAAAAGGATGATACATGTTTGGGACAGACAGGTCCAGCTACTAGTGTGTTTCAGTCTTGCATGCAGTGAAGCATATGGATATGTATAGCAGGATATACGCACTGACCAAAGCTTCTTGAAGAACTGCTAGAAGTTAAGTAACTTCTGCATGAAACTAATGTAAGAACGACTGTTGGAGAAAATTTTAGCATTATACTTATTCTGGAAGATTTCTGGAAAAGCTGTGCTTACAGATAAACGTTGTTACCCCAAGGATTTCCTGTAACAGAATTGAACAGGACCCTTTTTACAGCATTTTAAACACATTCCAGCTTCCTATGCTTGTAAATATTTTACTATAATAGTATCCTTATCTTAGTGAAGCAGGATCAACTAACAGAATTGTTGGCTGTACTACATCTAAGTAGTCTGCTAGAAATATAACTTCAGTAAGCATCAAAACAGTTTTGTCTACTTTGGGATTTTCCCACACTGGGAACTTGACGTTTAACCTTTTGGCCACCCAGCATGAAAACAAAATTGTGCTACTTTTATCTACATGGGAGCATATTAAATAAGCCTGAAGTCAAATATAAATGAAGGAAGTAAGGAACAGTGTTGCTTTGAAAACCTTTTTATTTTAATAATTTGCACAGATTCTCATTGATGGAAGACAGATTACCTTGCAAGCAAAAATTCAAAGAAACTCACTCACTTGAAATAAATTAGTTAAAGATTAAACTACTGTAACAGAACATACTTTTGACTGCGAGCAAAAGGCACTTTTAGTAGTAAATGTTGGCTTCTTTAGTTAAAATAGTCTCACCTTTATCTAAGTTGGAAAAAGCAAGAGAGCACTGATTTGACTTGGAACACAGCAGAGTTGTGGGTTTTTTGTGTGATATTGTTGGAGCTTTTTGCCTCATACATGCATCCACAGCATGTATATATTTTACCTATTTGTTTTGTGAAATATTTTACACTATTGGTAGATACTCTCAGAATCTGGGAGTTGGGAGTATTGTTCTGGGTGTTGATAATGGATACTTGCAGATTGCTTCTGCAGAGCTTCAGGAGCTTGTAGGCATCAGTTTTTCTAATTTTCAAGTGAAGAATCTTGTATCTGGCATTTAAGCTTGTCTCCATGGGAAAACTAGATCTTTTGCCACAGAATAAAACTTCTGAATTACTGACAACGTAGTATGAGACTGACACTTGGCAAAGTACATTTCTTTTGTGTTTTTTAATAGAAAGGGTAATGATGACAAGTTTAATCTTCTGCAGTTCCACTGAACCTGGGATATATCATTACCAATCGTTGATATTTTCAGATAGTTTGGGGTCATAACTACTGCAAAATTTTAGTATTTTGATGTCACTCTGAGCTTCTGTCTTGTGTTAGACCATCTTGTGGCAACGTAGAGTTACTGCATGGATTTCACTGGGAGGCCATACAGGTTGATTCATGCTATACAAAATTCAGACAGACCATATCTCTGAGGTAAGAGAGCCAGTAAGACAAACATGGGACCAGAAATGGAGATGAGCCCATGCTTCAAGGAAGTTCAAGTACTATTTAGAGAAACTTTTGGTGAGAGCACAAGGTTTACAGGGCATTTTGACTTGTGTCCATTGGTAGATGCAGTGCATGAGAGATGAACCCAAAATGGGAATGGGTTTTGGACGCTAACTTTGCTTAATAAAAAGCCTAGGATTTCTTCACTCAAGTTTTTGCTGTGAGTAGAGGGAGAAAATACAGAGGGGTATCACTTTAAAGGAGGTTCTGCAAGGAATGCTGTCAAAGTTGACCTAAAAATGTTGAGTGTCCTTAACAAAGACCTTCATCTAAAGGACTGCTGCTGTATGAGACACTTTGTGGTATTACTGTTGCTTTAGATGGCCCCCTCTAAATACAGTACTTCTAGAAAACAGGAATTATCTTAAGTCCTTGAAATATGTGAGTGAGAGAGAATTATCATCATATTTTCATTTGCATAGTAAATTTGAAAATTTTGAGGCCTTTTCCAGATATTTTAGGCCATTTGGAATATGCGTAGCATAGATTTACAAAGGAAGCACACAGAACTGAAGAGTGATACTCTGCATTCAGAGAAGTACCCTGCCAAGTTAATATTTGGTCTTCAATTTAATTTTTACTTACCTTTTTTTATAAGCTGATGTTAAAATGGACATTCTTACGAGAAATATTTCCCTCTGTTTCCTTTGCCTGGTGACGGTTTGCATGTCAATGCTGAATACATTTAATTCATTTTAGAAAGTGCTTTGAAATGTCTCCCCTGTGAGAATGTCTCTCCTCTGTGAGAATTAGGCATGTGTGTATATATTTCTGTGTTGGGGAACAGCAAGAAAGTACGTCAGGATAATTTTTTCTCTTCAGCTGATTTCAACTTAGCTTATACGAGCCACAGAGTCTCTGTTCTTCATTTTGCAAAAGGCAGATGAAAGCCAAGACCGCGCATAGCAGCACCCCAGAAAGCTGCTGTGCTCCTGCTGCAGGCCTTTTACAAGGGTATGACACAGGAAGACACGGGGTGGAAGGTAAAGGCATAGCAACAAGGTACCACAGTTTGAGGGAGGAAGAGCAGAAGGATGATAACCATGAGCTGTTTGATTAGAACTATTAACATGTAGATTTTTTTTGAGAATAGGGAAAAGATAAGGCATTGTTCATGAGTGCTGATGGGCTTCAGTCTTGCCTCTTTTTATTTACTTCATGAGGTTGGAAGGATGGAAGTTCTGGCTACCAGCTAGATTGTTGATTTCAGCTGTGGGGCTCTTTTTTTTCCCCTAGAAATTCTAATAACAAAGTAGGTTGGTGTACATGTGTAGGTAAACCAGAGCTAACCTGCTACACCTAAAATTAAGATAATACTGTCATTGGGAGAATTGTGACATTCTGCTTGAAGGAAATGTCCGTGTCCAGTTTTTAAAAGGCAGAGAACCATAACATGTTACAACATCATAGTAATTAGTAGGCAGGGTTGCCAAGAGGATTAGTAAACAGAAGCATAAAAAAATCTCCCCTCTTTTGTTTGTCAAAGAGATGTACTTTCATGAAAGTTTTTGAAGATTGTTGATAATTACAGAGAGATTTAGTCTGGATAAGCTCTTGAAACTTCAAATAGAAATTGGAATCTTACTGAATCCTGTTCACTCCTTCACCAACAGTACCTTCCCTGAGGTACTCAATGTCTACTTTCTGTGTCTTGTTTATGTGTCCATTGGATTTGATACTGATGCTGCTACAATAAGATTGCCTAACCTGGGCATAAATATGAAATAAATCACTTGAGAGCAATTGGCATCACTAAGGTTCTCATACTTGCCTCTCTGGATTATGATCTGCTGATGCTGGGGAAAACAGGAGACATTTCATCATTGTGTGGAGACAAATTTCTTAAATGAATGCCTGAAGAGGTGTGAATTGATGTCATACTTCAGACTGGCTTGGCTTTTAATCAGCATATTGATTAGTTCCTAATAATTGCAGTTTTTATGCAAGATACTTAAAAGTTGTTGTATGTTACATAAATTGATTAGCAGTAATAGAAGAAGAAAAGCTCTGAACAGGACATTTGGGAAAAAAATATTCCCAGAGATGGTGTTATTTGTCACTTTGCTAAGGTGTGTGCCTGCAGTCTTCTGCAGCCAAACCTTGCTTTTATTTGGACATTCAGTGAATGGACCAGTGATGTAATGCATGTTAATCTCTGTGTACATTTGTTTGAAACCGTGTTGGATCAGTAGCAGAAACAACTTATTTTGATTCTTTCAAATAAAACAACAAAGTTCAAAATGAAGTGGTATTTTTATTTCTTGGAATAAAATTATGCTTAAGTTTGCATTTCCCCTTCACTTTAACTTGAAGTAGATGGAGCTTGCTGTTGGAACAGGTGACATTTTCTTTTCTGCTGCAAAGCTGCACATTCAGGTGGCCTAGGTTTTGAAACAAATAACTGTTCTCTGTAGATCAGGCATTTATCTGGGTAAAAAAATAACCACCAAAACAGAAGTTCTCAGTCAGACCAGCTCCCTGATCCAGTTTCATGTTTGGAGAAATGAAAAGTGCCAGAGCAAGTGCACGCAGGGTATGGAGAGTTAGGGAGGTACTGCTCTTTTTGGTGGCAGGCTGTATTCATACCAGGTTACAATGACTTTGAGCCACAGCGTGAAGTGCTGGCATTGCTATATAATGAGAGAGAAACTAAAATGAGGCAGAAATTAAGGTTTTGCAGACCTGAGTACTGACATGAGTTAAGTTTAAGCATGTATTGAGAAGTCCATATTTGCAGTGTATTTTATGCTTATAGTAGCATAGAGTACTTAAGATAATGTTGAAATATGTGTCTGAGAATTTAGCAAATGCTTTTCCAAGTGTCTCAAGCAAAGCATTAAGCAGTAGTACCCCAGATACTATGAATTTCTTGAGAGAGCAAAGAATCTCAACATGCTTTGCAAATACTAACAGTGATCAAAACTACAATGATATTTCTGGAGTGATACATTATCCACAGATTTTCCTGATTAGGTATAATTGATTATGACTGACTACTATCAATTATACATACTGCATGTGTAATATGGCCTTGAAGCAGTTTCTTTTCTGAAAATTGACTTTGCAGAAATACTGCTGTATTACTTATGCTTACAACCTGCATATATTCAAAAGCACGTTTGTAATAGTGATAAAATAACATATGTATCAAATATACGATAGATTATTAAACTTCAGATACAGGGATAATCAGTTATGTAGCTACAAGCTCTATCAAAACAATTGAGTTGTGTAAATCTCACGTGAAGGCATAGCTTGAATGCCACTGGACTGCTGAAGGATTAGAAGGACCACGATACTTAAATCGTGAGATAGGACAGAAATATTTTGGCTTGCATGTGAGTATGTCAGAAGAGAATTCAGCTTTTTTCTGTCATTTTAAGGTGAGTTTGTAGGTCTGGCTGTTAGATTTTTTTTTTCTCCCCATATTTAATTTGATAATCATTTGAAAATGATTAAAACCACAAAGATTAGGTTTAAAGCTGCTTCTCGGGTAGAGGTGCAGAATGCTTGTATATAAAGCGGTCTACTGATAATGAAATGATCGTATAAATATTTCTGTTACTCTTATTTTCTATGTCAGTTTTTTCCACTGCAATAAAACATTTTCTCTCACAGACTCATAGAAACAATAATTTCAAAAAGACTATAGAGACCATCCAGAAAAAGAACTACACAGTCTTTCCTTCTAGAAAGCTGGTTAAAGCATCCTAGCTAAACCATTGAAGTACTAACACCAAATGCATAAAATCAAGAAACTGCGAGTCTTCTGTTACACTGTGATTATACATACGGGTTTTTTGTTTTTTCCAAATATAAAGTGTTTGACCTCTTCTAGACACATTGGGTTTTGGTGTGTCTATTTTACAAGCATAATTTAATCTCCTAGTTACAACTGAGGCCATAAAATTTTGACTTCCCAATATAAATGTGCCTTTGCTTCTGATTGCTGAAATCTGAAACCTATTTTTAGAATGGTTTTGGAAAACCAATTTCCATTTGTAGTTGAGGACTGTTACCTCTTAGCTGACAGCAACTGCAGACACCTCACAACTCTGTGTTTAGTTGCCTCTCTGAAAAAAAAAAAGGTTTTGTTTTCTTAGTTGTTAAAAGAAAACATAAACATTAGTTAAACATGCATTTTCTTAGTTTGACACCTGAAGAATTTTAGGGATATTGTATGAAATGACAAGAATAGCGAGGACCATGGCAGCTTGGGATATTTCATTGATAAGATGCTGCATTCCTAATTTAACATACTGGGAGAAGTTAGCTATATCATTGATCTTCCTTTTATGAAACAGTTTGGGTTTGGTTTTTTCATCTCCGAAAAAAATTCAAGATACTTACACTTTCTTCAAGGTACTGATTCCACAGAGGAGCTTGCCTCATTAAAGGCTAAAAAATGTTTTCAGATAGTGGTAGCATGTTTTGTGTTAGAAGGTTTGACAGTGTAACACAAAGATGTAGTAATTTAGAACACAGTTTTCTACTACTGAGTTTACATGTAAATCTGGTGGATAGTAATTATACCAGGAATTATCCTGACATCTATAAACTCTCATGATGTGTGAACTTAATGCCATGTAGTAGTTCTGTAGCTCTGGAAGGATAATTACGCTCTTCTTTTCTTGTGTTCCCCCAGGTATGGTAGCTTTAATTGCATTGCATACTTGAAATAGCAGTATACATAGAGGATTTACGCTGGAGTATATTATAGAGGTGTTTTGCCTATTACTGTCAACAGCTATGTTCTACACTAAGAAGCAGTATTAAGAAAAGTGTTATTCCATTCTCTTCTGGAAATGTCAGACAACTGAAATAATTTTAGGAGAGTTGTTTAAAGCCTGACTGCTGAAGTTACATGGACTTCCTTGAGTTAGCTGCCCCTTTTTCTGTGGTTCAAGAGCCTAGAGTTCCACTTTGTTTTTTTTTCCTGAGCTCAGGTAGTGTCAACAATTTCAGTGCATGAAGATTTATTGCTAAAACTGTAGAAGACTGAAAATGAAATTAAATCCTGATTGTAGTTTCAATCTTAACACACAAAAATATTTGGATGCATTTGACTTCACAAATTATCACCTTTACATTTACAGTTTATTTATGGTGAATGGCAGTGACAATTGTAAACCAAAACTTTTTTCATACATTAAAATTGTTTCCTTCTGTCTTTGAAGGTTACAGAAAACAGATCAGACCTTGAAGATTTACACCTTTATGCAACTCCTCGGGAGCAACGGTTTCGTAGGTTTGCCAGTTTAGAGTTTGAAGGACAGCTATATATGACTCCATATGACTTCATTCAGGCTGTCACAAGTGATGAACCCAAACGTAAGCAGAAGTTTTATATTGATAAAATTGCTAGGGAAAACAGTGGTGTATGTTGTTTTTCCATTTGCTTTTGATAACTACCTTCTGTTCCTGATTGTGGTAAAAACGTACTGCATCTTCCAGAATTTTATTTTTAATGGTATCCAAGTGCATACAATCAGTATCCTGATTGTTATTAGATTGTAAATATCTGCATACTAGTAATTATTTAAATGTTCTTGTCTTAGAGGTCACAGACAGCTCAACAGGCATGAAAGAGAAGGAGTTCATTTGTACCGTTTGCATCGACAGTTACAGTTACAGTTTCTTTCTAAGCAGGCCATTATTGTAAAACTCTTGCCTCCTCCTCCTCCTCTGTATAGTTTGTGTGTAAGCTGGCAGGCAAGATATGAGTTCTCTAAATAAGTTAGGATAAGATTTTTTTGCAGTTTTTGCCATCTTAAATTGTCATTTGCTATCATGTTGGGGTTTTTTTGCCCTACAGAGATTTTATAACCATACCACGGCTTTCTAAATAACATGCTTTGAGTAAGAGTTTCAGTCCCCCAGGGGATACACTTTCTACACTTAAAAGTTGCCAGAGTTAGCACTATGTGTTAATTAAATTAATGAAAAATAAACTATCAACTTTAGTTCTCTTACTGTAAAATTTTTGCTTTAAGTATCAAAGAGCGACTAAATAGTAAGGTGATCCATTTCTGATCTGGTTTGATTTCCTGGCCCTCAGGCTTGCAGTGCATTTGTAGTAGTGCACAACTTTTGGAGAAAGTGAGTATCTTTGCTCAGGTGTGATGTGTATAATAACTCACCTTAGGTCTTTCTTCCTAAAGCCTACCCCACAAAGCTAGTATAGAGAATAGTCAAAAGCAGCCAGAACAGTCAGAGAAGAGCTTAAAGCTCTGTGCAGATGTTGGATTTTTCCCCTTTGTTCTCTTAACAGTAATGAAACAAGAGGAAAGAATTCAGCCATGGCATATCAGTGATCAAAACTTCTATAACTTTTGAGTAAAGATATAATCTTGTTGTAACAGTGAAGGCAGAAGATAGAGCTTAGGTGGTGAAAACTTGCAAAACTTTGAAACTGTTACCAGAAAGCAAATCTTCATTCTCTTTTTGCTCTGCAGTTAAAAAGAAAGGAAGCAGATTTCTTATCACAGAAGTTGATACAAATACACATCAGCACTTTATAGCTACTTCCTCTGCCTAGATCTCCAGGTCTTCCTTTTTTTGTTACTGTGGAATTTGGTTTCACCGTGAAGCATTCGTGCCACATACTGGACATGACTTAAACATTTTGTTTTAACTCCATTTTATGACAGTTTGACTGGTTTGTGGACAGTGTATATGTGGTTTGCTATTAAGACACTTCCGTGCTAATGAAATGTATGCTTCCTTCTCTCTCACAGCGAGTATTCAAATTTTAAAAACAAGTCCAAACCAAAAAGTGCTAAGCTCACAAGGACATTCTGTTCATATGCCGAAGGAGAAGTGATCTGGGGTTTAATAGTGAGGCATACTTCTGAGTTCAGTTCAGCAAACCTTGTCTGTATCAAAATCTTTCCCATGCATCCAGTTCATCTCTGAGACTGAAAGCAAAACTAACCTGGATGTCCTTTAGTTTTATAGACAGTATCAGAGATTGCATGACTCAGATAACTATTTTAAGAGGCTGTAACTGAAGTAGAAGTGGATGATGTTATTATATTGAAAGTCATATTGTCTGGGACGTTTGGACAGAAGGCTGACAAGTAGGAAGTAATAGGTGAAGTGGCTGACCTGCAGATTACCGCTTCCAGCTTCTGATCCCTGACTATATTAATTTTAACCTTTGTACTTCAGCTTTGTCTAAGTACCGCTTTGCCTGTTTAGGCAAGTCTTAATTTTCTGGTTTGCTCCGTTGAAGGTAGTAAGTTTAAGGAAGATATTTTTCTGAATGAAATGATACATTCTAAACATCTTATTTTGTATTTTTGAATCATTTTGTAAATAAGTTGCAAGTTGTAAATAATTGGGTCCATCCAGGCTGACATACTAGAGCATCTGGTTTTTTGCAGAAAAAAACCTCCAGAACATACACCTGTATTTTTTTATGGAAGAAGATTAGAAAGGTCTTGAGTTTTGTAAAAAGCAGAAATGCCCTTTGAAGGGTAATAATAGTAGCTCTTTATGTCTGCTTTATAGAAAAGCTAATACTACTAGACCTGAATGAGATTTGTGATGGAGTGAATGCGTCTATTGTGATTGATTTACTTTGGAAATCTTGTAAACCCTACAAAAGTCAAGAGGGTGTTCACTTCCTTTTTTTGATTAAACACTAACTAATACTGTAGGAGTATATTTTCTTCTATAAAATATAACTTTTGACTCCAGGCAGTTATTATAAAAAATATAAAATAAATGCTATAATTAACTTGTTGCTGCTTTCCATATGTTGCAGGCTTTCATTTGGAGAAGTACAATATTTTTAACAGTCATGCTTGATAAGTTTATACCTGAATATATTTTTATGTATTTATAAAGCAAATTAAGAGAAGAGGAAATAGATGTTGTTCCCTTTAGCTCTAACTGCAGTAATTTTAGCCTAATACTGAGCTGTAAGAAGTATGTATAAACGCATAAATCTTCAATTGCTTGTCTAGAAGGAAAACTTATATGTAATGATGAGACTGGAAAATTACCTGATTGGAAAGTTAGAAATACTTATTCCCCAAATTTCTTATTATAGGCATAAACATATATGAATTTGTATAGTAAATGAGGTTGTTTGGGCGGGGGGTTCATTTAGTATTTTGAGACAATACTTTAACTGACTTTAAAAAATTAAACTGAAAAGTATATGAAAATGTGTTATCTCGTGTAATGATGTTGCTCAATAGAACTCCGCCATACTTAGAGTGGGATTTGCGGACAGTCTTGGTGCTGACCTTTACCAAGATGTAAAAGTAAAATTTCAGTGAGTTTCTAACATGAACTAACGAAAGAGCATAGTGAGTAGCATCTGTATCATGACAATTATTTAATGGAGCATGGATTTCATAATGAGGAAGGGATTTCTAATACCACAGAGTGTTTTGCTCTATAAAAAGGAGCCTTTACCAACCAAAAAGTTAGGGATGCGACCACATACTGTGCCACTTCTTGTACCTTTGTGAATTCTGATGTTCACAGTGCTTTATCTTAATAGTGAATCTGTACAAATATTTATCTTGTGAGGGTGGCAATGAACCTCAGGTTTTGAATTCTTGGATGGTTGCGCACAACTGTTGTCGAACGAGAGTATCTTTCTCTGCTCCTGGAGTCTGCCATGTAAAGCGTTAGGAAGAAAGCATCTGCTCAGCCTTGCTCATCAGTTTTTAGTGTTAGCAAGCAGTTCCAGTTCTGAACTGGAGGCCCTCTGCAGCTGCTCTGTTAAAACTACTTACAAAAAAGTGAGCCTGACAGCGACTGTAAAAGGAAGCATGAATCTTGAGTTGTTGGGAATGGCTGAAGGGAGTCTTAGCACCCAGTGTAGTTTCAAGTATTTTTTTTCTGTATTTGCTTTAAAAAGGTGTTAGTAGTCCCTCAAGCAAGGGTCAGAATCCAGGTCTCCCTACAATCTGCATTGTAATGCTACTGCTATGAAATAATCATTTCAGAATATTGAACCACAGGTTAACATGAATGCCTTCCGTTTCCTGTGTAATGTTTTAATGGTGTATTTTGGAGGAAGAAGGTCTTTGCTCTCACTGAAGCTGAGCTGGATTAAAAGCTGTACATCTCAATTGGTTCTTTAAAGTTAGGAGTTTAGGTATGTATTAAGCTAATTGTTTTTTTAATAACATAAAGAGAATTTTTTTGGAACCAGGTTGAAGATTATCCTGATGAAGTTGGGAAAATGCCTCTTCTTTGGCTAGAAAACACAGTATAGATGCAGTCAAATTTTTGTGACACCACACTGACATAACTAAATTCATGACTTTGTCTTTTGTTGCAGGTGCTAAAAAGTGGCGATCCCTTTCAAAGCAGGTGGGCAATAGTTCCTGTACTGTCTTGTAACCATAGTTAACTTTCTTTCATGATGTAAACTTAGTCACGGGAGAAATCAGAGAATTTTTTAATCTTTAGTAAAAAAAAAAAAAAAAAAAGACAGACTTCAATTTCTTTCGTTTTGTCACTTAAGACTCAGCTGAATCCAGAATCTCAAAGATACTTGACCAGCTGTGCCTGTTATGTTGGATTTACTGACTTTTTCAAGCTTTTGTCAGTTCCTTCCTCAGCCTGTATCTGAGTTTCTTTAGTGCCTACAGGTGTATCTAAAGCTGCCTGGAATACTTATGCCACTGTCTACCTTTTGTGATGTTTAAGTGCCTCTTACCTCTTTTTTTTTTTTTTTTTTTTTTCCCTAACATTTGTACAACTGCAAAAGAACTGTGTCTGTATCCCTGTATTTTAAGTGAAGTACATTCATATTCGTGGGTGAAGTTTGCCTTAGTTCAGACTGAGAGATTTCAAAGAACAGTTGCTTGGAGCTTGTATGAAAACCTTGCTGAAATCCAGGGTGACTTATCCTTGGCTTCAGCGAGTATGAGCAGTGGTGAATAATTTCAGCAACAAATACGTTACACGTGTCTCTCTGACTCTGCAAACACTTAGCATTCATGCAGATGAGCAATTTTTGGAATAATTACGTGTACAAAATTTATATATGTGCTTGAGTACTTCCAAAGTCATTGTTGCAAACTGAAGTTAAATTAGCTGGTAGATTTGTATGCCGTTCCTTGTGTTTTATATTGATATGCTAGCATTTAATCTGTTAACTGCTTCATTAAATATTTAAATATATACTTTTATCTTTTTTAATCTTATATTCTAGGAACTGAATCAGATCCTTATGGAGACGCCACCAGTTTGGAAAGGATCATCCAAACTTTTCCGTAACCTTAATGAGAAAGGTGAGGGATAAAAATTTATTTTCCCAAACTGAATTATTGCTTATATTAACCTGTTGTGGCTAAAGTGGTGTTGTACTTTAATCTTAGTCACATCTTCAAAAAGATAAAAAATGTCTGTTGCTTTTTACATTTTGCAGCATGAAAAGTTCCCTTTAGTCTCTGCAGTGTTTAATCATGCCGTCTTAGAGCTAGCCTTTTTAAGTGAATTGGTATCTTAAGAGTTTGTTAAACTGATGTTTGAAAGTTTCAGGTTCAGTTTATTGTAGTGAAGAAAGCTTTATAGCCCATAGATAGAATATTCTAATAAAAACACTATCTCTTTTTTAATACGTTCAATGATGCGATTATTTTTAAAGACAGTAATTGTATCTTAGATCACTGAATAAGCATTTTCTTGACAACACAAAGAGATGGTTTCAGAAACGCTACATATATCTAGATATATATATCTTTAAGTTCTGCAGATGAGGCTTGTAAAACTCACACTGTTGGTAAAGGAAGAGCCAAGAGCCACTCCTGGTCTCCTTTTTCTTATTTCCCTCCCCCTTAATAAGTTCTATTAGTTCAAAAACAAAAAATGCAGAAAAAACCCACCTATGATGGCTTGTATATAGACATTTTAAAGCTATATTATTTATGATAAATAATCCACATATTCCTTTGCTTATATTCAGAGTGGCAAAGTTGTGATGGAGCATTTTAAATATGTTTAAAAGCAGCCACAAGAATTTGGTATAAAATAAAGACATTTTATGAATGTTTAAAATAAGCATGCCAGCAACAAAATTCCAAGCAAACATGTGCATGTAATTGATGAATCAAATTCAAAGGCATCTCAAATTTATTAAAGGAGTAAGTATGCGTCTACTGTCAGAGGAGGGTCCTGGGCTCAAATCTGCAGCGCATGGGGGCAGAAACTGGCACATCTTTGCACTCTATTTCCTTGTATATCTTTGCTCTAGGCTGCTCTATATATAGTCAGAACAGCTGACTTTTGAAAGATAAATTATATAAAAATTCAGCTTCAGAATCTGTTAAATCAATATATTATTGGTTTAAAAAAAATAACCTGGATGTTGCTTATTAAGTCTGTAAGAAAATGTCTGCAACATGTACAGTCTTGATTCAACAGTATCTTACTCCAGTTTTCTGCCAGTAAACTCTAGGGAAGTTGATAGAATTAAGAGGACTCAAAACCGGTATAATAAGCTGGTAAAATTAGTAATAGACTTTAGCACTTATGTATATTTTCAGCATGCTTTACTAGAAAGTGAGTTCTGTTATCCCATTTTATAGGCAATATGAGAAAACATGATGGATGTTAAAGCTGATAAGATCATTCAGTAAACCAGTAAAAGGAATGGGAATAGAATTCAGGTGTCCCTAATTCTAATCTAGTAGCTTTTTTTTTTATTATTAATTGACTCATTTTCTTTAAAACATGCACATTTTAATGTGAAGCAAATAGCTAAAGGCTACGTCTATTTATTTTGCTGTAGATTTATTTAAATCGGATGAGCCGCATAGATTTATGCCAGTTGTCCTTAAGTTTTATTTTTATGTTTTACCCTTGGGTGACCTCCTTCTCTTCTTTCTGGTCTTGGGGTAAGCTTTTCTTTCCATTCAGTCCTCTTTTCGGAGCCTCTCTCCCATAACACTCAGAGCAATCAACCAGAACTGTCTGCAGCTACAATATACCAGTACAAACAAAAGGAGAGACCATTTTCAAGGCCTTTTATATTGCTGTCTTCATAGCAGTGATGGACTACTTGACAACCACACTTTCTTCCTCCGTTTTACAACAAAGAAGGTGTCATCAAACAAACAAAAATACATATTTACATTTATTGACTGGCTATTAAAGAACATTTTACATCACTGAATAAGAACCTTTGAGGTATCTGATTTCTTGATAGCTGCTTGTCCAAACAGATTTAAGCAGGCCTTTGAAAACAAAATTTCTGCAAGCTGCTGTATGAAGTCAAGAAGATAAAGCGTAGAGCATGTGTTACTTAAATGCCTGCATTTAGTCTTTGCTAATCTTCAGTGTAGAGCTATGTGTAAATTGAGGAAAAGAATAGGTGGTATTAAAAATTCTTAGTAGCCTTCCTAACTAGATGTAGTTGCAGTAGTAAAATCTAGGTTCTGAAGATTTAAATTTGCTCTTGAATCAAAAGATGGAAAAATACCTCTTTTTCCCCCATGAATGGAATGGAAGTTGGGAAGGCAGCGTTTCATCTGGTAAAGGTTGAGGGTTTTAGTGATTCTTTATAGTATGTCATTTGGTTCCAAAGACAATTTAGTTAACATTGTTTCTTTTGTATTGCTTTTATATTCCAGTCTCTGTGATATCTGTGGAGATCTCTGTGGCTGGTTATTTTTTTCTGTTGTGTTTAATGATAGGAGACCTGATTCTCTTGAAGGTGCTCCTCTTTCAGGACAGTTGGCTTTTAGGAAGGAAATTTGTATGATCGAAGGTTTGGGGAGGCATTTGGACAGATCCAAGAGAAATATAGCTGGGAGTTTTATCTCTCAGCTGTTCACAAGGACAGAAAGTCCCTCCTGAGTATTATTTCAGAATAGAATTAATTTAGAACTTTTTGTGCTGTAAATACTAGTTGAAAATGCCAAAGTTTCTTGCTTTGGCAGTGTTGGAAGTGTTGATGTTAAATGTGTTCAATAATTGTAAAATCCACATGAATAATGATGTTTTGAGTTTGCAGGTTTTTCAGTGAAAAAAAAATCAGATTACTGTTTACATAGTTTGTCACATATTCAGTTAAGTCAGGTTTTAAAAGATATTTAAATATCCAAAGATGAGCTGTTTTTCTAAAAACTTTTGCACCTGACTTGGACTGAAATCAAGGAGACAGCCAGCAACTTTTGAAAATCCCAGCTGATAGACATCTTTACTCTCAGGCATCTAAATACTTTTTCTTTACTCTCTTGAAATAGTCTAATATTGTGGACAGACTTAACACTTTAGGTTTTGGAGGACAGACAAAATCAACTTGCTAGAAATCAGGAACCAGTTTTGCTAGTTCAGCCTCAAAGATCATTAGAGCTAAGGGCTTTTGGGAGAGCGGCAAGTCACTGTTTTTGGTTCTTACTGAACTGTAAGATGCTTCTTTCCATTGGTACTGTGGGCGTTCTGCAAGGTTGCCTATTCGCCCCAGGGCTAGAAAAGCAGAAGTGCAGCTTATCGTACCAGATATATTATTTGGATATTGACTTCAGTTCTAATTTAAACTTTGCCAAGATCACTTCTGAAGAGAAAAGGAAGTGCCAGTTGACACTTCTGTGAATGTGATCGCCTTTTGCCATCTAACCAAAATTGGCAATCTTAGAATATATTCCTTACAGCTCTTCTGAATGTAGAAGAACAGACACCACAAATGTCTCTAACAGGATTTTAAAATATTTAACAAAATTTACACATTTATTTAGTAGGGGTTGCAATATAAATTTCAGGTGAAGGTTATGAAAATGTGCATATAAAAACAACTGAAAAGCCCAGATCTGTTTTCATAAGTAACATGAGGACAAGTTTTCAATTAATATAGGACATGCGCTTACAATGCACATATTACAAGTCAAGAACTGTATTCAAATGGTACCTTTCAGGAGGGAGCACTATTAATGTTCTTAGGGTAAATGGTCTTGTACTGTTAAGAGAGTGCTGTCATGAATTATTGGTTGGGTTTTTGAAAAAAAAAAATTATATTAGTTTTTAAGAATTTAGCCAGCTTTTAATGAGCCATTCTCTGCTGATTGTAGTTATCTGCCATGTTTAATGTATTCCTCCCCTAAAATACTCACCCCCCCCCCCAAAAAAAATACCTCCTCACCCTATAGATCAATATTTTAGACAAATAATTACTTGACCAGGTTGAATAGTCACATGTACACAAGTATGAATGTACATTTGCACATGTACAAATATTCTCCTTCTTATACATAGATTTAATGTTTTCAAGTTTCAGATGTGAAGACAAGGTGCAACTAATATGGCATAACTTTTTTTTTGTCTTCAGGTGTGATATCTTACACAGAATATTTATTCCTCTTATGTATTTTAACAAGTAAGTATTTTTGGAGAAAAAAACCCCAAAACGTCCTTACAAGTTTCTAATCTCAATGTGTTACTGTAGATTACAATACTCTTTGTTTTCTTTTTCTTTTTTTTTTTTTTTTCCCCTCTCTCCTGCATATCCCAGGGGAAAAAAAATTGTCATGCATCTCTTATGGCTATTTGAGCCTCTTCTGTCCCACTCCCCTACTGGAATCTTGTGTTATGTTTTAAGTGCTTTATTATCTAGAATGCCTTTTACTGACTGTTGAGAAAGTTGAGCCATGCACTTTAGCTAAAACCTAGTTAAGAGCTTAAATTTATTTTTTTCTTTGAAATTCCTACAAAATTTCTAGCTGAATTTACTGAAGTTCATGGAGGACGCTGAATATAGAGAAGAGAAAGATAGACATTGTTACTGGTTTGTTTCACCAGTTAGTGCATAATGCGTGACACCAATGAGACAATGATAAAATACAGAATATAAAATCTGTCAGACTAAAGTAAATGTTTAATTATGTTAGAAATCACTAACAAAATTGAATACTTATTCTTCTACCACCCATAAAAACTAAGTAGAATAACTTAAACTAAGCCTGATACAGACTTTGTTTTGTTATTTTAAGAGGTGTTTTTTGGGAAGGAGTGAAGTGTTTTGCTTGTCTGTAATTTGTATGTAATTAAAACATTTCTGTGGGATTCATGAGGGTTTTTTTGAGACATGATCTGGATTCTTAGTCAGAGGAGGAGCTTGACTGTGAACTCTTAAGTCCCGAACTGCTGGATCAATGGATACTCTTCCATCATTTCTTTGTTATCTTGACTAACTTTTGGCCATAATTCATCCATATTGCAAATCACTGAGTATCACCAAAATGTTTCCTAAAGGCTTCACTTACAGTGACCTTCGAAGTCCCCACGTTTCAGAAATAATTTGAAGTTCTAACCTGATCTCAAACGTCAATGATTCTAAGCATCTAAACAAGAAAATTCTGGGTCTCTTTCAACACATGATTTGTTTTGACCAGAAGTTGCATCCTGTACTTTTTTTGCAAAACTTTTAAGTGTCTTTTCAAACAGTCTTTTCATAGAAAATTTTCTACAAATTTGTATTTTTTAACATAACATGGACTCTAGTTATGAACTAACACTCTTAACTACCCAACCAGCCATTACTGTGAGATATTTTTCTTGGTTATTTTATATTCTATTTCTGCTGTCTTATTTCCCCTGATGTATGAATTTGTGAGCATGCCTTCTGTTTTCGTAACATGGGTAATACTGTTTTACTGATGTTATGATTTGCATTTACTATGTATACAAACATGCCAATTTAAATTACTTGTGGATATGCCTTTTATAAATAAACACTAAATAACTTTTTAGACATTTATATTTGCTTTCTTTCCAAGGAAATAAATAATTGAATGAGCTTCTTTTTGGCAGAGCCACATGCAGGTTTTAGAATTGCTTTCAACATGTTTGACACTGATGGCAATGAGATGGTGGACAAAAAGGAGTTCTTAGTGGTACGTATAATTTTCAGTCTTTGAACATTTTGATGTAATCTTGGAAATTAATCTTTTTTTCTTGATTGGGACTCATGATGATTTCAATAATCATGAGAACATAAGCTATTCTTCATTGAGTGCAGTTGTTTATTTCCTTTATTTAGTGTAAATAGTAAATTCAGTGTAATGTAAATGGTAAATAGTAGTTTCTTATTACAGTGTGTAGGTGTGTCATATATTATGATTTTTGAAGCTTAATTCCAGTTTTTATTCTGGATCTCTTTAGTTGCTACTGCATTCAAAGATAATTAGGCTATTAAAGTCATATTGCTGTATCAATGGTCAGCAGAATTATTTAATTACCATAATGATGGAGGGACTTGCAAAAGAATCTTTTCCAGCTGCTCAGCCAGTCCCCCAGCCGTGGTCAGTGGCCCCTGGCCAACCCTCCCAGTTTATATACTGAGCATGATGTTCTAGCGTATGGAATATCCCTTTGGATAGTTCGGGTCAGCTGTCCTGGCTCTGCTCCCTCCCAGCTTTTTGTGCACCTGCTCACTGGCAGAGCATGGGAAAGTTGAAAAGTCCTTGACTTAAAGTAAGCACTACTTAGCCACAACTAAAACATCAGTGTGTTATCAACATTATTCTCATACTAAATCCAGAACACAGCACCATACCAGCTACTGAGAAGAAAACTAGTTTTATCCCAGCAAAAACCAGGACACTCACTCAACATTAGGGCTTCTGATTTTACAGTGACTACGTGGCTTTATATTAACAAACTGCAGTATACAGTATAAATCAAGAATTTTCTAAATTAGTGATGTCCATATGCAGCAGATGTCTGGGATTACACTGAAACACACAGTTATGGCAAACAGGTTTTGATGCATCTTTAGAAATGAACATTTAAAATTTTGTGGTTTGTTGGTTTAGATAAGCTTTCTGAAGACAGCACAAGATCTTTATTTTCTACTGATCAAGTACAGGTGACTAATTGAATAAAAATTATAAGAATTGAATCAGATGTTTGTAAAAAAAGGTATTTGCAGGAGACATCAATTTTTATCTTCATATGTCTTTTGTGTTGTTGAGTTTATAAATAAATACAGTAAATACATGAGAAAAAGCCCACTGCCTTACTGAAGAAGAAGATGGAGCAAAATATAAGGAATCAAACATACATATGAACAGACACATGGAACAGACACTGATTTAAATGTCAGACCAGAATTTATTTAAAACAAAGACACCCTAATTTCCTGTGTGCTGTTTCTTAATGGTTTTCAAATCAAGTTATAAGCCTTGATTTAGGTAAGCTGTGCTAACCTAAAGAAAACTGAAATGTGAAAGAAACTGTCCTCAACACAGTGAACTTCCCTCAAGTCTCCTTTTCAATGAAATGAGATCTGAGATCTGGGGTCTTGTTTTCTGGTGGCATAGCTGAAGCAGAACAGGTCTCATTTATTTTGGAAACTGTAACCACTTGCAAATTGTGGCATGCTGATAATTTTTTTTTGTGTTCTAATACTAAATGTACAGATCCTTATATTTGCTAATTCCTAATAACTATGTCCTACAGTTGGGGGGAAAAGCCAGCAAAGATTGGATTAATTGGCCAAAGGAAAACTAGAGGAAAAAGAAAAAAAAAGGAAAAAAAAGTCTTTTATGAGTCAATAAAATGGAATGTGGTGGACTGACGACTTTAGAAAAAAAAAAAGGCTTCCATTACAACAGTTAAGTGTGAGGAAATTGAAGCAGGAGGTTTTGTCTTTCAAAAACTGATGCTGCAGATGAAATCAAATAGGTATATAAGGCAGGAAGCAAAGACAATATTCAACTATGGATATTGCATCTTTCTTTCTAACTATGCTTTTATATTCCTCTTTTTATTTGGTTTTTTTATAACATCCTACTTTTTATTTGTTCTCTGTCATGGCCCCTGATAAAAATTTCTCCTTCTTATTCTTCTTCTGTTACCAGATTTGATGGATAGAAGAAAGAAAGGAGAATTTGCAAACACTAGCTATACTGTTCTCCACCTATTTTATTTAACAAATTTGTATAGATTAAACCTGACCCTAACTGCTTGATTACTGTGTCAGTGAACCTTTAAAAATTAGGTCAAATCCCATAAGTTGGAATGGTAGATCTGAACTGAGAAAGACTAAAATAGATAGATAGGTAAATTGATAATGTCTGTGTAAATAAAACTAAATATGAAAATAAAATTTCATTCAGTGATGCTGGAGCTGTGACAGACCCAGGCCCAGAACATACATTTGGCATCTGTAGTGACCTTGCTTGGGTACGCATCATCTCCTGTGTGCCTGGAAGCAGGAGATTGTAAGTGTTGCCATTTGAACAATATCCAGCATTTGCAAAATACTTCTCCACTGATTACAGTCAGCTGTCATAATACTTGAAGTATTGTTAATAATACTCAGTTTTGCAAATAAAGAGAGTTTGAAGAGATTGGTGTAGGGATCACATGTTATGTGATTCTTGTAGAGAGAAGTAGGGGTAGTGAAGAGTCAAAAAATACTTAATTTTTCTGGTAACAGGTTTAGTGTTTTTGTAACCTAATTCTATGGTGTTTGCGCTTTCCTCTTTGCTTATGTCATAGGGGTGAGGTCAGGGAACAGAAGGATTGTGTTGCCTTGTTACAGGAGATCTTGTTTTTCCTGCTTTCAGCAGTCAATCTCATTATCCTGTTTCAAACAGTGTTCCTATGAAAGTACTCCTAAATCCTTTTTGTATTCACTTTTCTACTCCCCGGTATCCTATAGCACTCCTTCTGAACAAAAGATCCATTTCCATAAGTTTAGCAAGTGCTCTAATGATGAGTGCAACAGAATCTTACTCCCTTTGCCTCTGTGGCAGGGGAAATACATCCAAGGATGCATTGCTTTTTACTGGTTTGGTGTTTGTTTTTTTTTTTTTTTTTTTTCTTTTTCAGTTACTGCCACTCTTCTCTCCTAGTTGATGGCTTGTCACTTCACTTTTCACAAGGTTGTTTTTTTTTTTTACTTCTCTTCATTTACCTTTTTTCTTTCCACAGTTTTGAATTGCAGACTGTGTAGTACTCTAGACCATCCACCTAAATGTCTTATCATGACTTTTTCCTTGTCGGCATAGGTTACAGTAATTTGTGCCTGTAGGTTTGCAAAGAATTAGAAAAAACATACCAAGGTCTGTAAATTGATCCTGTACTCAAAAATAGATACAATGACACACAATATTCTGGTCTGTATTTGCCGTATAGGCAATTCTAGAACACAATAGTAAATTTTGAAAATTCATAAAATGTTATTTATAAATGCATTTGCTATTTAATCACTAAACAGTGTATTCATTTGCTTCAGTGTTGTCATACCCCTGCAGCAGAGCTGGCCTGATCCCTTTGTCTTAGTCATCTGCTTTCCCTGAAATTAAATTTGGAAAATTTGCTGGCAAAATTTATCACACTTACTTTACCTTTCACATTCCAATCCCAGGGAGTTCTGTATGTATCATTAGAGTATCAGGTTTTTATCTGTGGATATCTACAGTATCTACAGACTTCTGGTAGGTAAAATCAGGTCTTTGAAACCACTGCCACAATTGTGTCTGTCTACCATGATGTTTGGTTCTGAAAATACTGTATTCTAGATAGGACAGATTTGTCAGCCAGGGTGTTTGTTCTTTTTTGCAGCCTACTTTGGGATTAGCAAATGCTGCAAGTGGCAGTACATTTTTTCACATGCAGTTTTTGAAAAGCTGAAGTCCACTGTCAGAGATACAGGTGGCACCATAGTTAATACTATGTGAAGAGTAAACACACACTTTTCTCTAATGGTTTGGAATATTAATAAGTATTACTATAAATAAAAATATCTAGATAAAACAGATACTTACAAAGAAAGATAAGTCCAGACCACTTCTTACTCTGAAGAGTTTATATAATTTCAAAAAATAAATATGCTCAAGAATCTGTGTGTTTTAGGTCTCGTATTTGAGGTTTTCTCAGAAGTCATGTTTTAAGCTCTTAATGTAGAGAAGTTTTACAAGACCTGGAGGTATTCTTTGAACAGACTTGAAAAAAGAAAGGGGCGCTTGATAAATTACTCTGGAGTAGTAGTTTGTTGCTGATGAAGGGGAATGTTTCACCCCCACCAGGTGTTTCCACCCCTCCCTTGTACCAGCAGGAGTAAGACCTGATCTAGTGGAAACTAACAATATGAAAAAGATTGATCCAGCTGACTACATAGCCACACAGGTACTAATTAGTTCCCTACAAGAAATGATGTGCCTAGAGGTGGTGAAAAATGCTGGAACTCCCTCTTTTTGTATAGGCTGGATTGGCTAAAATGTAAAGCTACATAATGATGTTCTTACTATTGTGCTCCCAATTAGGATTATTAACCTTACTTTGTGGAAGATATAGTTCCTTTTTCTTTTCTGTGTGATGGTTAAGGTCACAGAGTGAACATGCAGGCATGAATATGAGCAATAAAGCATCATTGAAACACTGATAATTTAATTAAAAACTAAATTTTAATAGTTTTCAGTGTTTCTCTTGATGAAGGATTGTTATGCATATGAAATAGCTTGAAAACTAAGTAAGAATAAAATGGTTTGTTTTTTAGCTACAAGAGATTTTCAGGAAAAAAAATGAGAAGAGAGAAAGGAAAGGAGATGAAGAAAAACGTGCACTGCTGGTAAGTAAAATCGGAATAGTTGCAGCTAGTAGTTGGGTTGTCCTCTTCGATGTAGGACAAAATTGTGTGTGTATATATTTCACTTTCAATGTTTTCTTCAAACAGTAAATTCATATCATTAAAAAATATTCAAAATATTTGTAACTTTATATATAGAAAAAAGCAATATTTAGCCTAAACTGCAGTTATTGAAAAAAAAATAGTCAAGTGGTCTATAGAAAGGAAAAAATTAGCATTTGAATACTGTATTGCATATTATGACATAATATTAATATGAGGCTATAAATTTAGGAAAAAGTGAGTAGTAATGACCCAGTATTATTGTGTATAAGAGTGAGAGATCTCAGTGGCAAGACCAAACTATAATCCTGCCCTCATAACTAACTGAAGCTGTTTATGTAGACATACTGATCCTGATGCTTGTTATTAACATAGTAGTTTTAAAATAACTGATGAAATGTTAGAAGTTGACTTCAATTTTATGTTCAGATTTAATTTTTTTATTAAATACTGCTTATGATCACTGCAAAATGTTTTTATTGTTTATAATCTCTAAATAGATTTTTGTGGAATATTGAATGCTCATATAATGTTAAATTTGCATTTCTGATGTGTATAAGAAAGGTAAGTCAGAATTAGACAAGTCTGTGATGGTTTGTCTGGAGGATGGCAGCAGTAGCAGAAACTTATTTTACTGTTGGACAACTGAAAATCAGGGACAAGTCCCTGTCAAGCCCACAACGGAAAAAAATATGTTTGTTTGTGATTTGTGTATTTACAGCAAAAATTCCTCTTTTTTTTTTTTTTTTTTTTTTTTTGTTTTTGTTTTTGTTTTTGTTTTTGACACATTTGCAAAGCTTCTCATAGTGCCCATTATCCTTTTGGGACCATACGTGCTTGATCTCAGATCTTTATCCCTGAAACCATAGGAAGTTTGAATTTCAAGAATTAATACTTTTTAAACCTTCCCTAAACATAAAAAGGGATCTTTTCTTCCCACCCGGAGACCTGTCCTTCTCAACTCTTCAAAACTGTAGGTCAGTTGTTGAACCTCTCACACCCTGTCTGTTGTGAACAAAGGGAACTTACACCCAAAGGAGGAGCTTTTGGAAAAAGTAAAGATTGCAAAATGGAACATTTCTCCTCAGAGTAATCTCTGCAACTCTGTACTTCTCTTTTGAAAATATTAAGAATGAGATTGAAGATAAAACCATTTTTTCTTCACTGTCTTTTTAAAACCAGGCAAATGAGAAAATCTAATAATATATAAAATAAAGCTTTGCTTATTGTAACTTATTCTGTTGTCTTCTTTTTCCCCCCCTCTTTTGACTTCACTCTGACATGTGATACTTGGCTTGGCCTGTTCTTGCTGTATGTCAGCGTCTTCAACTTTATGGATATCATACTTCTACTAACAGTGTATGTACTCTAATTATTTTCAATTTATGCAGTCTTAACCAGTGAGGTGAAACAATATTTTATAAGAAAATTTACTATATTTATCTTTTTCATCAAGTAAATTCTGCTTCAGTAAAAATGTGATGGATCTTTTACTTGCATAAAAGATTGTGCATGCTTGTTGCACGGATTCTGAAACATGAATTCCTACCAGGAGGAAAGATTGCTGTATTTATATAAAATGAAGGAAACAGTATTTTTAAGGGAAAGGACAAAATGTATCTTAAAAAATTATGGACTTGTTTTTAATTAATGTACGTAAATTAAGTCAACCTGCATGAGTCATTTGATCCAGGTCTGTCTTGTCTCCTTGTGTATAATGTGAAGTAATAGTGAAAGGAATCCTTCACCTCTTTGTTTCCCCCTACCCCAAAAAAAAGAAACCAGAAGAGAGCTTTTATATTTTGGTGCTTCACTTACAGAACAAGTAAGAACTTTCAGCAATGACCTAGAATAGGATTTTACAGAAAATAGTCCCTGTATTATGTAGGTGACAGCAAAGTTATTTTCAATCATTTTGAAGGATTGGAAGAGAGAATCAGCAAGGGGAGAGGTCTTCTGCATTTTTTTTATGTTTTCGTCATGGCCTGATTAATTTTTGGGACACAGCAGAAGTAAAACTGTGGTAATAAAAGATGATTTTATGTTAAAGTAGAAGAATTAAACTTGTTTTGGTATGATAATCGTGATATTCAAAGTGAGAGGAGGGAACCTATGAGAATTAGTGACTAGTGAGTTTCCAGTTGTAAAGTCTGTTTCTTTATATAGTCGCTCACAGGAACGCACAGGTTTGTTTCCTGTGAAGTTAGCACCCACAATTTGGGCAGTATGCAGAAAGGAATTCTGTTGAATGAAAAGGTGCAGTGATACAATGTAGGTGCTGCAATGTTGTGAGAACCATGTAGTAGGAGGTGTGAGCCCTTAAGATTAAATGGATTTTAGGTAAGGCTTTGCTGCAGTGAAAGGTGCTGTGCAGTGGTTGCCATATTCCTCTGCTACCTCCTGTTTTACAGTGAAACCAAACTAGTTAGGCTTTCCTGCTCATGCAGTAATTCTCAGCTTAAGTAAATAATTCACCTTCTAGACTAGCCGCATCCAGACTTTTTGTCAAAATGATGCCCAGGTGTGCACCATCCTTTGCTGCCCTCCTGCTGCCTGAGTGGAGATCTCCATGCAAAGGAGACTCAGGTGTTTAGGAATTCACAGTATCCAGCAAATCCCCCACCCCAGGAAAATTGGGATTTCTATTTCTCCTACTGAAACAAGAAGTGTAGCAGCCTTTTCAGTTTCTCCTGATGTCCTGGGGAGTTGAAAATACTCAAGACCAAGGAGATGGAACCCTAAAATGTCTGGGGTGATCTGAAATGCTGAGGGCCCCTCTCCTCACTTCATCCTTCAGAACAGCTCTAATTTTTTGAGAAGTGTCAAGGTCTGTAAGCCATAGAGTGCATACAGTGATGTTTTAAATAGGTTAAATATTTTTGCATTTTTATTTGGATAGGTTAATTCTTTCAAATCATGTTCTGGTGCATAGTGCATTTGTGTATTAAGGCTACTTCAGCATGTGTTGCATGAGTGCGTTCACTAGCCAAATGCCAACCAGAACATGATAGTTATAGGGAGATGCATGTAAGGAAAGTGAAATGTGCACGCCCAGAAGTACTAATTTCATTGACTAAAGTACATCTCCAGTAAGAGAACAAATTCAGTGACTACTTAAAATAGATAATTGCAGAATTGTATGCATAAAAGAATGAGGTAGTGTTTATTCACATGACCCAGTAAACATCAATGGGATAAATAAGTCTAAGAGAGAAACTGCTAAGGACCTAATCCTGCACACACTCCAGTGAACAAGTTTAAGTTTAGCAATTTAGGATGGTATGGAGTACAGTGGCCACGACATAGGAACAGAAAGATAAAACCAGAATTTTTCAAAAGTGAGACAAAAGTATAATACACATTAAGCGTGGGTATAATTCCTGGTAGTTTTATCATGTTTCTGTGATGGCAATTTACAGAAGGAGCTGAGTTGAATTAGTTAGTGAGGAAGTATGTAACAGAACTTCTAGAAGCAGTACATACAATGTGTTGACATAATGTAAAATACTTAGAGACAGTAAACCTTCAACTCTGAACAGTCTTCTTTATGATAACTGTGATTTTACACATTGCAGTGTAAATCTTCTGAGAGAACAATATGTGCTGAGTTAAAAAAATGGGTTTAATTTCTAGTTAGGAGATTAAACTCATTTTTTTGTCTTGCCTGCCCAGATGGACATGGGAGGGGAGCTCTGAAAGTAGCTGTAGTTTAGATTAACTTGTGGAGAGAAAGGGGAAAATCCATTCAGTTGCAGTAACCCTACCCAAGTTAAAATAGCCTTCTGCTGTCTTTAGTGTCACCTCCCCAAGATTCTTTGGCGGGGTGGTGGGGTGGTGGGGGAGTATTGTGTAGCTCTTCCAAGACTAATTGCAAGATAAGGGAAGACCTGTTTTAAAAAGGAAAATTTTTTAGGCTTCAAAAAATGAAACATTTCAGAGCAAAAAGGTAAGCATATTTTCCTTGGACAGATTAAACACATATTTTCTATCTAAACAAGGTAAGTTTGATCATCTGGTGGGCATAGCATTTCCTTGATAAGTATATTACAGTTGAAGCTGGACTTAATTAGGCTTGGGTTTTTGCATTTCTGCATTGGTGCAAGGATATCATCCTGATTATTGCATGAAATTAATTTTATATAACTAGTTGTATGGTGATATCTATTTTGACCAATGGGAAAACAAATTTCATAAGTATTTAATATTTTTTGCAAAGAATTGTTAGAAAAAACAACAGCAATATACTGAGTTTAGATGGACATTTTCACATATACTTTTAATATTTTCAGTTTACATTTTCTCTATTTTGTTTGGGAGAGTGGAGTCTGGTGATACTTTTGGCACAGCCAAGTTATGAGTGATAAGCAAGTATCTGTAATAGTCCAGTGTTACCTTCATGTACAAAGTGTCATGTAGCTGGGTAGAAATTTCTCTGTGTAGAAGCAGAAGAATCAAGGCATGCTTTTGAAGATCAGTTGAAAAAGATTTTAAAGTCTGTAGTGGTTGTTTTATTGTTTTTTGGTTTTCAAACAATTGTGCTTCTTGAAACTTCTGCAGGTTCTTAAAACAGAAGGAGAGGACCTTGTCCCCAGAAGCTATTGGGATACTTTGAGACGTAGCACAAGCCAAGCACTCTTTTCGGACCTTGCGGAGGTATAAGACAACCTCTGTCTCTGGTCCATAAACAGACTGCTATTTTATTTATTTATGTTCTGATTATTTTCCTGTTTTATGCACTTTGTTTCTTCTCTTTCTGTTAACTATTATTTTTTTAAACCTTAAAGTTCTCAGTTGAAATGGATTTGGTTCTGTGCAATGCGATAATTGAAAGTTGTCATTTCCAAGTAAAAGCAAAGTTGTATTTTGAAAGAGTTGGAAGATCAAGTCCTCTTCACTCCTTACCATAAGAAACATTTTTCTAATGCTAGTAGTGACAATATTTCACAGTTAGAGAAGTAATTCAGGAAACCTTTGTAATTTAAGCTTGGTCGAGTGGTATGACAACTTGAGTGAGAGTTGCAGCCCTTTAAGCTTTAGGTCCTTAATGTGCTTTTTATGTATGTTATCAGAGCTTATCTTCACAAAACCAGTGTCATGCAGAGATTGTTTTAATTCTTGAATTAAATCAGGAATTTTAAAGTAACCAAAACATTGATCAACCTTTTTTAATATTACATGATCATTATGGAGAAGTAGTAATATCACTGAGCTGTGAAATTGATTTCCATAGTGCTTTAAAGTCCGATAAGATTCTTGTTTCATGATCTGCTTTCAGATAATTAAGACATTTATTTTTATTGATCATTTAAGAGGGTCAGAAAACTAGATCATTGAGGCTTTTCTGTGCCCCATACAGTGAGGGTGATTGCTCTGCTGGTTGTGGCATTAAAGGACATACAGCAACTCCCCTCTGACTCTGGTCTCAAGTCCCATGTTTCATAAGCAGGATCATAATGAAAAAAGAACAAGGAACTGAAACCGACCTCTGGGGTAAAACAGTCTTTTTCTTTGCTTCATAAGCAATGTGTGCTCCATATTAAAAGTAATTAGCGTTTTGTCCCTGCTGTTGTTCTGCAGAAGCTATTGAATAACCTGAGGACTTGGATGGGCTTTTTCTAATTTCCAGGCTACATTTACTCATAGTCCCTTTATATCAGTCTATTGTCCCTTAATTCTCATAGGGCTTTTTCTTCTTTAGTGTTAATCTTCTTACGGTTGTGTTTATAAATGCAGTCATAGCCCAGTTTATCAGTTTTAATTTTCATAGGCTGAACACAACAAGGTCTTTGATTTTTCTCTTAAGATAGAACCCAGGTATCAAATAGGCCTTCTCTGTACCTCTCAGCTTGAGTTCGTTTGCCTTTGAACAAAACAAAATGTAGTGTTACAGAATTGAGTTTTGTAGCAATATTCACAGTAATAATACATTTGTAGTGATCTTGCAATAAAGCAGTATAACCAACCTTTGTTCCCTTGCTTTTAAAGTGATGAGCTCCTAAACTACTAGTCCAGTTATCAGTCCTTATTTATGCCACCAGATTTTAAAACCCAGGACATCAGTGTTCCTGTCTAGTCTTCTAAGGGAGACGTAAAGGGGAGACAGGGCTGCTCTTCTCATTGACTGTTTAAGGAGCTTGGGGCACTGAGTTTTCTGAATTAACTGTCTTAATTTACATCTGATACCTCAGACTAGTATCTGTAACTACAATGTAGTGGAGGTTTAACAGCAGCTGTAATAAGCATTGATTTAAAATGTCTGTAAAATGCATAAAAAGTCTCTTTGCTCACTTGTAAATAATTTTACGAAGAAAGATCATGTCCTGCATTTGCTCCACTGACAATTTCTCACTTCTCACCATAATCATCATTATCATGCTTGGGTTAAGTTTGATCCAGCTGGCTTTCATCCATATTCTTATCTCTCCCAGGTACTCTCACATCTGAATAATAATATAGCCATCTGTACTAAGAAAGTGGCATAAAGCTAGGTGACACTAAAGTCTGTGTTTTTTCATAGCCTTTTGAGAAAGCCATGTGTAAACTGAAAAGGAGAGTAAATAAAGTTTGTTATTGTGGGGATCAACTTACAAGGTCTCTTTGGGGGGAAAAGAAGTTACTCACCACATCCAGTTTCTTTCTAGGACAGCTTGCAGTGCTGTTTCTGCTATTTCTCATTTAGCAACTACACCATCCCGTTGGAATATGCCAGTTATCGCTGAATTCAGTTTGTGGGTTTATTCTTAAATTACTAAGTGAAACTGGAAATGAGTAGATTTATTACTATAAATATTGAAAAATCAGGGACTTGCACTAAGAAAGTTCTTTTTAATTTAGCGCATTATATGCATACTTTATTCTCAGAATATGTTCCTTCAAGTGGACCATTGTTCTTGAGTATAACTTCCTTTTAGTCAACCCTCTTTAATCAAAAGCTAGAAATTAATTTTGCAGAAAATACATTAAAAAAATAGATTTCCTTCTCTTCAGGTTAGGAAATTGAGAGGAAAAGATGTTGCCATTGTGCAGCAAGCCAGTAATGCAACTGAAACACTTTACCTGTATTTGTATTAAGAGTTAGTGTAAAGATAAATAAGGCAGGGTTTTATTCTCATGTAAATGACTGCAGAATATATTAGATCAAAATAGAGGCTTACATTTTTATATATGTAAATAGGTGTGATCATTTCATTTTCACTGATCTAAAATACGAAATTCACTTTATTATGAACAGTAAATAATAGTTTTAAATTATTAAGGCTTTTATTTTTATCCTTACCCCTTAAGAGAGAGAATGTCTTTAATGCTATCAATGCAGAAGGAGCACAGGAATAGTTTTCAGTTGCCTGCGGTTCTGCCGAGAAGCATACTGGGTTGAGTTTCTGGGGTGAGGTTTTTGTTTGGGTTTGTTTCATTTAGTGAGGCTGACCAAATGGGAATTGTGAAAAGACTTACAGATTGTATTTTTTTTAAATGGTTCTTTAGATATGGGTGAATGCAACCTAAGTCTAAGGTTTTGAAATGTTTTTGCAAGATGAAAGGCTGTAATTTAACATTTGATATCTTTTCAGTGTACTTGAGGGAAATTGTTTGAATGTGCTTAGGGATTTAATTGCTTAAAAGACATAAGAAATCAGGGTATCTGCATTTCAGTATATTGTGTTCTGTAGTGGAGGGTAACAATATTAAAAGACAAATAGTGATTACTTTTCTGAATTAGTTTGCTCACTCGAAGAGCAGTGCTGTCTTAATTGAAGGACATGAAATATCTCTCTACCTATATATACACTATGTCATCTTATTTCTCCCTGGAGAAGAATATGAGAATAAAGAGGAAGCTAGAGCACACGTAATACAATCTTGAGAATCCTGAACTGATTATACTGAAGTACAGAAAAGTCTCTCTCATTTCTTTAGTTCTTGGATGCTGAAAGGATCAGTATTTTTACTGCCTCATTTTTTCCTTGTTGTTGATACAGAAATACTTTTAATGGATATTGCATTTTACATTTTTTACAAATCAGTGTGTACATTTGAAATTAATAGAGTATATTGCAGAGAATGTAGCTGTGAAATGGTTTTTCATGGTACATGACGTTGAACTGCTGCATAGTGTTCAAAATGTCTTCCTAGTTTCTTCATTTAGAGTTTCTCCATCTGTTATAAATTTATAGCCTCTTCAGTTATGAAATCAAGTCAGACCTAAAGGACTCTTTGAGTGCAGCTTGCAGGTTTGTATATGCAGATCTTTATAGATCTGTATAAACTGTTTCCTATACTTAGAATAAATCCCGTAGGTTTGTAAACTATCGTTATGGTGATAAATTAGTACTACTACATCTCCCGTATACTTACTAGGTTGCCGTACTGTATATTCTGTTCTGTACATTTCACAGTAGAGTTGGCAGGCACACTTCCACAAAAATATGGTGTTGCTGATGGGTGGTAGCTTGCATAGGCTGAGCAAAAACTACTGGCTCCCACTCTTTGCTTTTGGTAGGATCTTGTCTTTGCAAGAAAAATGAGAGCACAGACAGAAGGTTCTCCCTAGGCATGTGCAGCAGGGAGACTAAATGTGTTACTTTTTCAATTTCAAATGTTGGCAGATGCATGTTAATGCCAGAAGGACATTGCCATGGTGGAATACTATGGCTTGCTTAGGAGCCTTATATTACTGAATTATTTTTCTAGCTTTTCAGTATATCAAGAGACTCTTTGTAAAAGAGCTTAAATCAATGCACATACGTGACACTTATGGATAATGAATATGTAGTAAAAAAGTACAGTGTTGCACAATCAGGTGGTAGTTACTTCTGTTTATATGCATATCTTCCTATTTACAATTCTTGCTATTACATATGCTCAAAATTAGTTGGTGTTACTACTCTAATTCTGTGCCTTCAAAGTCGATATTTTTTAAGGAAAGAGAATTAGTACATGTTCAGAGATTCTTGTTTGATGCAGAGACCACAGACCTGGTGGATAAGGAACGTTCTTGAGAGAATGACTCAAAATATTACCTCGTGATTTCAAAATTTTTTCAATTCTGTTATTTTACATATATTTGGGCAATAAAATTTAAACTGTAGACATCTGCTGCTTACAGAAGAGAATCATATAAAGTACACCTGACTGATGTGAGTAGTTTTGGAATACAATCCCATATTAATAATTTTGAAATATAAAATAAAAGTATATGAAGTAATGTCCCTTAGTTTCTTTGTAGTTGCACATTAGAAGGGAAAGGAGATTTTGTCTGAATGGAGTTATTTTTATGGTTTTCAGAAATGACTAGAAATTCTTTTTCTCAAGAGTTTCTGGTTTTATTTTTCATGCTTCCCCCCCTTCATTGCAGCTTCCTTATATTGTTGTAAGTGTTTTCTACTAAATGCAATTAACAACCTAATGCCATTTTGTGTGAAAATTGCATGACTATATTAATTTAAAGGATTTTAATGCTGAAGTTTTTCTTAAGACTGCAAACATAAAACGAACTCTTCTAATAGAAAGGTCTATTGTGAGGATAGGCATTCTCAGATTATAGTTCTGTAACTGATCCAATCATGGCCTTTAATTTCTTTTATTCTAATATTTAAGCGTACTGATGATATGTCAAGTTCACTGTCAGATACTACACTGCTTGTACACTTTTTCGGCAAGAGAGGAAAAGCTGAACTGAACTTTGAAGATTTTTATAGGTGAGTCTCAATTTTATTTAATTCCTTGTAAAAAATACTTGCATGCTTGTTCCACTTAATGTGTATTGTATTACTATACACATAGTTTATGCAGGCATGTATAATAGTTTATGTTCCCTTTGTGTGTGTTATATATGCAAAGAGCAAAATAAAACAGTAAGTGGACCAGCAAGAAAAAGTCCTGTACTAATGCTGCTGCATTGGCAACTTTTGATAGCACTTGTGTGCGTAGTTGGCTTGGGGTGGAGAGGTTATACCCCAACCCTGTTCTTACTGGTATGTAGGAATTTCTTCTTGGTTTTTAATTATTTTTATTGTTTCCCCTGTTTGTCAGTGCTTTAAAAAAAATCTTGTGCGTGCATCTCTGCTCTTGGGGACATCTTTAAATGTAACAGTTTTTCTGAAGTTACCGTGTAGGCACCCTAGAACAAGCTTCTTTGGGAAAAAGTGAAAACACAGTGGAAGCCATTGGCTTAATCGTTACTCCAGTTAAAATAGAATTCAAAAATATAGGGAGAGTGCCATAAAAACAGAGCCATAAAACTGTATGTTTTTGTGTAACTGAAAGAGATGGTATTTGGTTATTGTTTCCTCAGTAAATACTCCCAATACATATTGTCTTTATAATTACCACCTAACTACACATTCTAATAAATCAGATGTTTGCAAAATACTTCGCCTTAAAATTATGTATGTCATGAAAAGTGTTCAGTATTTCACATTATATATAAACTATCTCATCAAGTGAAATCGTGATGTGAGTTCAAAACAAGAACCAGAAAAGAAGGTACTTTTTCAAAAGGCATCTAGTTAAAATGTACAGCTATTGCTGTAAGATGTGAATGCTAAAGAGATCAAAACCTAGCAGTTGTTTAATGAAAGAGGGATCCATCAAGTTTTATTCACTACTTCACCAGCTCAAAAGATCATTAAACTATGGACTGGTGAGGGAAATGCGGTTGTACATTTACCTTGCACTTAGACGTTTGCCTAGACATCCCTTTGATTTGAGCTCCTCATAGTTCTTAGAAGTCAAGTTATATATCAGGAGGGAGTGTTGCAGGCAATGTCTACAGGATGGGGACTCTTGAGAACCTGTAACAGGGAAATGTCACAGGTTGTGATTGTCAATCAGATGAACATGAGCTCCCGGTGCAGTACTGTGACTGGAGAGCTTATTTCATCCTTGGTTGTATAACTAGAACATCAAGCAGAATCAGGGAAGTTATATTTCCTTTTTATATGTAGCTGGTTTTATATATACTTTATATATACCTCTTAACCAATTTTGGTGTCCAGAAGATACTAAATATGTTGCTAAGTTGAGAAGAGTTTATAGAAAAATCACAAGAATAGTGAAGTATTAAAAAAAAATAATAGTTTAGATAGAAAGGCTGCAAGACTTCGTCATACTTAGCTTGTTAAGAAGAGAAAGGTAAGGTTTGATTGCAATCTGTAAGTAGCTATATGGGGAGTAAATTTTGGGAATTAATTTAGTACCATGACGGAATTTTTGACATAAATAAATATCAGTGACCCACTGAAGAAGAAAATGAAGCAAACACAAACTAGAAGTAAATCAGAAATGTAAGTATTAAGTCATTCTAATCCTTAATAAAACACTTCATCTTTGAGTTGATTGATGTATTGTTTAGAAAATGTGTCAACATAGATAAGAGATTTACCAAAATTGCCGTCAGTGCTATGAAGAGGGAATTAACTTGCATAATGCTGTTCGGCTTCATATTCTACGACTCTTTTAAGGACATGAATAGTAGAAATACAAGGTATTATTGTTTATTCATATTTATGTTTGTGTTTTAGATTTATGGATAACCTACAAACTGAGGTTCTAGAGATAGAATTTCTTTCCTACTCTAATGGGATGAACACCATCAGTGAGGAAGACTTTGCCCATATTCTTTTGAGGTATACAAATGTGGAAAATACATCAAGTTACCTGGAAAACATGCGCTGCAGGATTCCTGAAGAAAAGGTAATTGTTTAGCTAGAACAGCAGTGGGCCGCAGCATCCAGTCCCGGTGTCATCAAGATGAGAACATAGCCTTGTTGGACTGAATGAGATTCTGTCACTGAATTAACTACCACCAGGATTTTATTCTGATCATAAGCTGTGTCTCTCACGTTTTTCAGATTACTTACTGAATAGAGGTAGAAGAGTAAATAGCGTGGACTTAGGTTCCGTAGGATGTACCTAGTGGTATTTTTGAAGTTTAGGTGACAAAGCTTTGTATTATATGGCATTTCAATTTAAACACCATAAACTGTAAGACTTGATAAAGAACAGTTTTCTAACAATGAAGCATTAAAAGAACTATTTTTCTTCTCTTTTGCACTGCCGCTGGAATAGCATGTCCTCAGAAATAACCTTGACACCTCTTACAGAGCCGTTTTATAGTCTTAAGAACGGATCACTTGTATATAGTATATTATTAATGGCTGAAGAGTTAGAAAAGATAATAAAAACAGTAAACGTCATGAGGTAGATAGTCCATTTGTTTCACAACAAATGAGTTGTCAGAAGTGTATCTGAGAGAAATGTCGTGGCAACTATGCATCAATGGAAATCAATAGGATAATGTTGAAAGGGATGTTTTGGATATACTCCTGTTTGTGTTTACAGAACGAGATCAGATTAATCTGTCCTGGAAATCGTAACTTTTTCAATAGCTATTTATTTTAATAGCATTGGCAGCAGAGTTTTGAAGAAAAGTAATAGATTGGTTTGGACAGGGGGTTTTTGTTTTGTTGTTTGTTTTTGTGTTGGTTTTTTATTTGAGAAATTACATTGTCATTTTAGTCTACAAAGTAAGAGAAATCAGCTGACCCGATAGAAAGAAGCACATTCCGAAAATCAACAGTTTTCTCTTAAAATACCTGGATTATTTGATTCTTCCCATGGTTGTACAGCATTTAGGTCCACTGAGAGATAAACATAGCTGTGGAGTAGAAAGGGAAATCAGGGCTGTCTCTTTTGCACCAGTTTAGGTGTAAGATAAAGTGGTAATAACTGGGATCAGGGTTCCTGTGCAGTGACCCCTTCTGAGTTCCCAGGTGAACCACTGAGGCGCTCAGTTCTAACTACTCTAAAAGGCATATGTAGCTTTCAATATTCAAAGCCAAGACAGTGCAACAGAAGTGGTATAAAGCCCTTTTGGCATGGTTCCCAGATGTTTTTTGTTTAGGGGTAAGTCTGAAAAAGAAAAAAAACCAACAAACTTTGAGGCTTGTGTAACGACGACACAAGTATAACTTGGGTAACTGAAAAATAATGACAGTTGTAGGTATAGAGAAATACTTCTTTGAATGGCAAAAATGAAGTCAATTAAGTAAATATAAATACAGACTTTCTTTTAAACACAAAGAAGTATTCTTTGAAGTTCCTCTCTTAAGGCTTCCAATGCCACTGTTCGGATACAAGGTCTTCCACAGTAGTTCTTGGTCTCTGGTGGGACCACCAGCTAAAGCAAACTTCCACACAGAAGGCAGTCTCAGTTACTGGTTTGCTTATGGTGTGTTTGGGGACTATCCTGGCACTTGACCAGTGCCATATAGCTGTATGTCATATGCTATACCTCCATTAAGTAAAACAAGACATTGCCATTTTCCGTAGCTCCGTATCACTGGCTTGGTAAATGTGCTGTCAGTGGAAAAAGTAAACCCCTGTGACGTCTCCTGTGCTGGCCTCAGGCTTTTGAGAATGGGATTTTGCCTCTTTATTGCCATGGAGGTGGTGTTCATATGTTTGCACTTTGTTACACTTGTAATAACATTATAATTCAAAACCTACTCATTATTACAGTGGTATGCTGCAATGCTAATACGAATCAGAGGATTCCATTTAGAAGAAAATTTAGCCTAGCCTGTCAAGTAATAGGCAGCTACTTTTGCAGTTGAAAATGTTAATCTTTTTTGGCGCTGTATGTAGAAGCCTCTAAAGCAACACGATGATCATTTGGTGTACTGAAGTCACGTTAAAATGTTCAGCTGGCAGGCTGCCTGCTCACAGGATGTTTTCCTCCCTTTACTAACTAGATGCCAAGCAGTGATTCATTTAAGCTGGCACATTGAATTACTACAAATATCAGCTCCTAAAGAAAGTCTACGCATTCTAACAGCGTTGGTGCATTAATGTAACAGTTTTATTCGCTGTAGTAAAATATAATCTGTCCAAATAAATAAAAGTTGGCTTCCTTTTACATAGAAAAGAAATAGTTTCCCGTAGGAAAATTCTGGGTTATCTACACATAGATAATTTCCTATGTCAAAATGCAAAACATATGGCAAATTGATAAATGTTTTTACAATTACCAGTTGAACAGAATATGGCCCTAGGAAAGGAGAGGGACAGTAGAATGCTGTATGCCCAACTCTCTTTGAGTGTCATTTTGTCTGCCCTTCTGCCTCTTTTGTGTCCTTTGCTGGCTTTCCTTGAGAGGAAATGGTTACAGATGATTTCAGCAGAAGCTGTAGAAGTCTAAAATGAAGCCAGAGATCTTTTTCATTGCTAAAATGTTTTGGAATTTGTACAGTTTAGCCATGGACTGCAGGTGTGGCTCCTTTATTTCCCTGCGTCATCTCCAGCGTAAACTCGTGGCAGCAGTTTTCATCACAAGTAGAAACACAGAAGCACAAAGGCTTGTTTGTAGACCAGCAGTTCTCAGCCTTTCCTACACAAGGGCTACATTCCATCTAGACTGGTCATCTCCTGCCTAGTTACATGGAAGGAGCCAGGATTTTTGCAGTAGCCTGACCTCTTACAGTATCTCTCACATTCAGAAACTTCACAGACAAATTGGTGCAAATTAAGGATTTGTAAAGATTATTGTGAACTTAAAAATGGCAGCTCAAGACTTTGATGGCCGTTTTCTGTTATTGCTGTTTTGCCATAGTACTGAGAGTCCTCACCAGGGGACTCAAGTTTCACTGATCTTGGTATTTCACAAATATATTACAAAAACCCCAGCGAGTTTTCAGTCTAAACAGTGCAAGAAACAGAACTTGGACTTAAAGTTTGATGTCATATTAGATGTCAAATGCAACTAAACAAGAAGACAGTGTTGGTTAATATTAGTAAATTAAGCTGTTAAGATAAAAATTTTAAAGAGAATAGGGCGGTGGTTTGGCTGGTGTCTATGAGAGTTTCCTCCCAATTGCAAAGGGTGAAACAGAGAATAAGTATGCTTGTTGAGAAAAGCAATTCATGATGGAGATATGTCAAGCTCTCCAATCAAACTGTTTAAAAATCTTAGCTAGAGCTTAGATAGGATCACTTAAGCAGTGGTTTACACCTCAAGTGTCTGGAGGCCCATTAAAATCTTTTATTTTAACAATATTATATTGCTCTCCACATTTACCACACTGCTTGCTGTCTTATATGGGTTTGTGCCCAACCTCTGCCATTTTCTGCTCTGCCACAAACCTGCGGTATATTCCGCCATACTGTGATGACTGTGTATATCTTGGAGGAGAGACATAGGTCAAGACTTCAGTTTGAACAGAAAGGCTCGCAGGCCTTTCTGTTATCTTCAGGTTTGTTTTCAGAGAGACATAATTCAATAGGACAAAAGGATAAAAACAGACACAAGAATAGCTACGAATGATAGTTAAGGGAGGCCAGGGAGATCAAGGTTTGACAAAAGAGTGCCATCCCATGTTCAGAATGGCCGACAGACCATGGAGAATGAGATACAGGCAGTGGTCCTGGCTTAACTGAAAGTCTCTGTTTAAGGTCTCATTCAAAATTGATTTAGAGGTAGTTATCAGGTCTTTGAATTTGTAGCTAAGATGAGAGAAAAGCAGAACAAGTAAGTATCTTTAAAGGAAGAAGAAAAAATAAGGCCTTTTAACAACAGCATTTTCAGAGAAAATTTCTCACAAGATTCCCTGAAGTCTGGTTAAAATGCAAAAGGATTTTTTTTAAAAGCAGGACAAACCTTGCAATACCTGATACGTGGAGTATCAGCTGAAGAGACAGGTATCTAAATCTGGATATGTAAAAACTTCATCTTAAAGTAGAGGACTTAAGTTAGGTCATAACTTATATTTATGAATTCATTCAATGTATTTATGTGAGTGCACGTACTCACATATATATAATAGTGGTTTGCAGGTTTTCAATAGTAAGCATGCTCCAATAATCATGCAGTCCTAGACTCTTACTCTCAATATTGACTGCTGTATCATAATAATCCTGGAATTCCTAAAGATTGCCTTAAGCAATGGAACAATATTTTTGACTGCTTTTTGGGTAAGAATTGCTATCCATTGCAGTGGCAAAGAGGGAAGACATCTTGCATTCCTCAGGAGACTCCCAGTTCTTTACTTTATTGACTTTCAGTACAAATCTGTATTTTTTCAATGTGTGCAGTATCTATTCTTAATTGAAGTAGACATATGTAACTGCAAGGTGTATTTATTCAGTTGTCATCACTGCTGATAATTCTTACAGTGTGTATTCTTCTGTTTTTTAGGGTATCACGTTTGATGAGTTTAGATCATTTTTCCAATTCTTGAACAACCTAGAAGACTTCACAATTGCAATGCAAATGTATAATTTTGCAAGTCGTTCCATAGGTCAAGGTAAGTATTTATATTATTATAAAAATCTGTTGATAAAGATAGAGAACTGTTGACAAAAATACAAAATATTTTGTAATTCTAGTTTGGAGTTTTAATGCCTCAGGTAAAATGCTAAAAAGCCTGGGGCTCCAGCTTTGAGAGGAGAAGGCTTGGTCATACTGTCAGAGATACAATAAAGCTTTACAAAGTCACGTAAGACGTGGATAAGCTGAATGCAGAATAGGTGATCACCAGATCCTACCATACAAGAGTCAAGAGGCACTAGATGACACCAATAAGAGATCAGTTTAAAGCAAACAAAGGATTTATTTACACAGTGGGCATATAGAATCTGGCCTGCTACAAAGGCTGCAAGAAAGAAACGGTGTCTGAAGGTCCAAAGAGGGATTAGACAGATTGTTTTTAACAAATCAGTAAGTGGGTACTGAAAGAACTAGGTAGGTGTGTACTGCCTAAAATCCTTAATACAACAGTTGAGTTGCTTGGGGGCTGCAAGGTGAACAATATGTGAAGTGGTCAGACTTCTGTGCTCTCCTCAAGGAGCACCATCATGGGTCTGACACAGTAACACCAGCCTAGTGCTTCCTTACGTAGCCTTGCCGAAGCAGTATGCTGGCTTCTCTGCGCTCTGTTTCTTAGATTCTGTTATGTGTCAATTGAGTCCATCAGTATATATATAACAATTTTAATTATAATATGATTTTCTAATTCTGTTGTTGTAGTGTAGTATATGGACTGTTGTGTTGTGTAAAAGAGTTGACAGCAATTAAGCAGTGTCATTTTATATCAGTTGAGAACTACTTGGTTTAGAACTGTGAAACAGTCCTAATTTTCACATTTTCTTATTTAGTGTTTAAATGTGAAAACTGAAGTTAAAAGTCAACTTGTATTTCATAATATGTTGTCTACAAAGTAGGATGAAATTTTTATATTTTATTTTTTCTTCTGGTGTCTTTTTATGCAGATGAATTCAAACGTGCTGTGTATGTAGCCACAGGTGTGAAGCTTTCACCACATCTGGTGAACACAGTGTTCAAGATTTTTGATGTTGACAGAGATGACCAATTGAGTTATAAAGAATTTATCGGCATTATGAAAGACAGACTCAATCGAGGGTTTAGGGTAAGGATTCTAATTTTTATAGTTATCTTAGTTGACTTTATTACTTACCACTACTTACTTCAGCACCTATAACATGAGTAGGTTGCAAACCATCAGTGCATATGTTTAAAGAAATATGTTTTACAGAAATCTTGAAGCAGTCTGTAAGATAAATTGCTTCTCAAATTCTTGATTTTTTAATTAGAAATTAATACATAGAGGACATAATGTACCTTTGTAATACACAAACCAAAATGGAGATGAGAAATCCTCTGTATACTGTCATTTCTTCTGTATTGTGTGACTGATAGATTTGGCATTAAGAATTTTAACAAGGGTAGCAATTATGTCCGGGTTGTTTGCAGGGAAAAGAGGGTTTGTCTCTCTCAAACTCGGACAGTTTAGTTAAAGGTCAGCCACTGGCTCTTCTAAAACTTATTTAAAATACCAAGTATTGATAAGGACTGTTGAAAAGAGTTGCAGCAGAAGATAGCTTTAATTTTCAAATAAAGAATTAGTGAAGTGGTGCTGAACAATGCTATGTTCTAGTTCAAAGCTGCTTTTGATAATTTAACCCTGTATCTAATATATTAAATTACAGTAAGCTAGAGGGCAGGAAATTACTTGCAGAAAATTTTCATAGGGAACAAGCTTGTAAATCACGCTTTGCCTTTTAGGTGAATGTATAGGCCTTGCTGCCCTCTTCAGGTTCTGTGTAGTACAGGGGAATTCTGTAATAGCAGAAAAAGTTTTAGTGAAGAGCATAATCAATAAAAGACACATTTTTTTGTTCATACATCAGGTGTTAACATATTTAACTAAATGTAAAATAGTGTTCTTACTGACAACCTAATCACTTAGACATAAATCTTAAAGTGTATTATGGTTCCTAAATTCACATTTCAGTGTGTTATTTCTGTAATGTAATTTTAGTCATTTTTAGTTAGCTTCCTATATATGATTTTAGAATTTTCTACTAAGTGGTGTTGAGTCTAATAGTTTACTTGTTATTTTTGTAGTATTATGATCAAACATAAAATGTGGATAACAACCACTGCATTTGTAACAACTTATTTCCTTGTTGGTCCTCAGTTCCTTTTATTATGGTGTGGGAATTTTGATTGTTTCATAACTGTTTCAAGATGTTCAGCTATATGTTTTAATTGTTTACTAATTGTAAGTGTGCAGTGTATGTTAATTTAACCAGAAAACAGTCTGCTTACTAAGTAATTCCTGTAAATGTATTACATGTTTCTATTTCACAAAATGCATGACAGAAATCTCATATAATCCTTAAGAATCTATATCATCCACCACTATTCAGTCTTAGGCATGTATGTTTCTTTCGCCTAGGCCCCTATAAAATATGCCAGTGGACTGTAACAGAACCATAGAGAATAGCCGTGGATGTTTAGAAGAATAGCACCATCCTTAACAAACGATACATCTAGTTTTAATTAGCTCTGTCTCCTGGATTGCATAGGAGATGGTCATGATTTGATCCTATAAGTCAGTTACATTCAGACATGCCTACATGCAGACTTCTTAGATTATTCAGAAAAATGCATTCCCTTCACTAATCAATAGTATTCCAAGACAATTACATTACCACAAGAAAACACGTAAGAACTTTTTGCCCAGAACAAAGTGGCAGAAAGTGTCATTCATTGCTTTCTAATGTTTGTACTTTAAAAGTTACACAGTGTTTGGTGTGGCTGAAATAAGTAAAAATTTACCTTCTTCCTGCTACAATGTGGAAGGCTCAAATATTGTCTTGTGCTAAATCAAAACTAACAAATCACTAATCTTTTCTTTGTTAATTACTGTTTTGAATCCATATTAATATTTGGTCAGTTCCATTATACAGATAAAAGAACGTTATATGCAGTATTTTGTAGCAATATGGAAATTTTTGCCGTGAGAAATTTCAACCTGTTTATAAAGTGTAAATGCCTGATTTTAATGCTAAGTATCCTACAATTAATGTCTGCCCAAATCAAATGTAGTCTCTTGATTATCACTCTAAAAACATCTAAAAATAACAGTTTAGAATAGGCTTATGATTTGAAGTGTGATTTTAAAATTAACATCGTATACTTAGTAATTCTGCTTTTTTAAAAGTTGTTTTACTAAAATGTTTGCCCAGAAGAATCTTTAGGGCATCACAGAGCTTGGTACTAGGACCGTATATTTTAGAAAAGGGAATTTTGTAGTTATATAGTCTGACTAAAGCAAGCATATTTAAGAGCAAAGAATTACACAATTCCAGTGAAACTGGAGTTCTGAAAGGTCGGTCAGTACCTACCAGCTCTGTCCCATTTAAAAGCTTAGCTATAAAATCAGAAACTTGAGGTAGGGCAGGTACTACCCCTTAGAGGAATGTAATAAAAATATTCATTTTTAACTTTTATTTTAGATATGGTTTTGGAAAAGTAAATGTCCTAAAGAGTTTGTCAAATGGAATGTGTCTCCTTCTGGAACATGGTATTATAATCTGAAACCTTTTTTGGTTTTAATAATTTGAAACCAACTAGTATATTAAGCTGCCATCAAGTGGTCAGTCAGAGTATTACCATGAACTTACTAAAATGTGCAGACATGAAAAGCTTTATTATTGCTTGCTGTTTGGTTTAAAATAGTTATTTCCTTTTTTAAAAAAAAAATAATATATATATATATAAAAGATCATTCCCTTTCCTATATAAATTCCATTTTTAAACTGAAATATTTGGAACTTAATGACTAAATGATAAACATTTTACCTAGTACACACTATACTGTATCTTCTAGCTATTCGTCACTTAAAGCCATTTTTTTGTAATTTCATGGTACTGTTGTCTTATGCGTACTTCTGGCTGCCTTCACATGTCGTCTGCATCTGCGCACTTCTCCATCTTCTGCTCCACAGGGCTACAAACCTATACAGAGGTATACTACTTTCAAATCCTGCGTGAGGAAGGAGCTCTATAGCAGATAAATGACGGTATGTGTTAGCTGCCCAGTCTGAGTGTGTTGGCATGCTTACAGGAATGGCTGAATGTTAAATTGTTGCTGCTTTGCTTCCCGTTCCAAAGATTCAATAGGTTACCTGACTGTGAGCAACATAGTAGCTCGAAGTGTCATGTTGTGACTTTGACAAGCAGTAGAATTTTATTCTGGAGTTGGCAATGGCTGACTCACACTGTCACTGTTTTGTACGCCAGCTGCAATTTTGTGCTGTGTTTGAAACAAGGAAAAGTTCTCTTTCATGGTTTCTGTTGCTGTTTTCTGTCTGTCCTGTGACCACTTTTCAGATAATTTCTCAGGTACTTATAGCTAGTAAATACTTGCCAATGAAGACTCTAGAGGCAGATTTTTCTTCCTGAGATGCTGTTCGTAACTTGATTCTACTTTGATTTATACAGTTACAGTTTTGAAAAAAATAACACATTTTTTGCTTGATTAATGCTATACCAGCAATTTTCAAAAATTGGCACTATTGCCGATGTTACCATGGCTGTTGCTGTGTATCCACTACATGAATATTCATTCTTACAATTAGATCGTACTGTGGGTTTCAGTGTACAAACTGGGGTGTGCGTATTCTGTAGCCATATTGTGGAACTGTTTGTCACACGGTGGACACAGCAGAAATGCGTTCGTAGATGTTTCTGTTCTTACGTAGGGCAAGAGCTTGCGATTTGAGGTTTTGGTGCCAGCACTTTTTTCCTGTTTATATTTATATAGTGGTTGCCACAAAGGCTGTTAATGGCTAATGTAGGTCCCAGGTGTATTACTTTGCAGAGGGGAGGAACAAAGAAATACACACCATGACAAACAAGTCCCCATGGCCAGTGGTCTGGTATGAGGACTCCATGGGGCAGCCAGCACACCTCGTGCTCCTGAGCCAGGAGGGTTGACTGTCATTCCCCCACTGTTTTTAATTCTGAGGCACAATATGAAGCTGAGATTTTTTTGTTGAATAACTCGATGCCTCCCTACATTATCATATTGCCCTCTGACCTTCTGAATCCTCCTCTTTCCTATCATATGCTTCTTTGAGCACTTGTATGCCACTGAGCATGCTGGGCCTCTGGTTTTAATCTTTCTTCCCTAATTCTGAAAGAGCCTGGCAGGAAAGCAAAGTGAAGAAACTTGGATCCTGTTTATCTGGAGTGATGGCTGCCTTCCAGCAACAGTGTGAAATCTAAGGCTGTAAGGAAGAGAGGTGGGGTGCCTTCCCCAGGGGTGGCAGCCCACCAGCTCTTCATCCTGACTGATGTTTTTCTTTTGTAGACCCCTGTGCAAGACCAGTAAGGGAGAGGGAATATATCTAAACAATTGACCTGTTCCTGTGGCACAACATGTCAAGTATCACAAACTGTGTTCTTTGGAACTTTTCAGACCGTGTTTTTTCAGTGAAGTGTCACATCTGTTGAACAGGCTGGTTCTTTGAAATTTAGCAGTAAAGATGGCTTAGGGCATGTCCAGGCTTATGCAGCCGATTTGTCCTCCCTGAAGGAAGACAAGAGTTCTGTTTGATCTGCATATGATTTTCTCATACATATAACATTTAGCAGCCATAGGATTATTTATTTATTATTTTGATTAACTCTTAACTTTTTTTTAATTATACTTTATAAGTATAATCCAAATCCTGAAGTATTATACTAATGTGTGAGGAACAGAACAGGTAATTTGATCTTAACAAACAAAGCACCTGGTTTCTCCACTTGATAGTGGAAAGTGTTAATGGTTAATGAAATAGTTAAACAACATTTTAGTAATCTAACTCACCAGTCACATAAGAGGAAAATCACGGCTTTAGATCAATTTTATGTAACTTCACCTCTTTGAAGCTTCAGCGTCTTAAAGCTTCCTTTCTTTTTTTTCCTGTGTCTTTTTAAAAATCATTTTTAGCAGTACTTTGTCTTTTTGTCCCCACCAATTCTGCCACAACCTACTTTGTGGTTGCATATCAAATATTGTTTAAACCGTAAACTTTTCAAGATATGGAACAGCTCTTCCAGAAAACTGGCAAAATGCCACACAGTCATGATGCTTCCCTAATAATTTCAGTGCAGGGTAAGTGATCAAGTGAAACAAAATGCAGTGACACAAAAGAATCCAATAACTAATTATCAAGCCTAATAAAATTAGCTTGGTGGCAGAAAGAGAGACTGTGGTAAAACCATCAAGTTGACACACATCGACGCCTTGGCAGAGATCTGAATTCAGTCAGGCAGTAAATTAATTAATTCATATATTGAGATGGTGTAAACTGGGGAAAAAAATAAGATTTTGTTCACTCTGAATAAAGTCTTTCTAATGAAAAAAAAATTAAAATTAAATTCAAGTATGTGTACACCATGTGCTGGGAGGCAGAGAAACCAGGTTAGTCCTCAGTGCGTAGACTTGGCTACAGGCAGCCTCACTGACATAGCGTAGAGGTTGCTGGTTATTTACGCTGCTCTTCGTTCCACGTGAAGCTCCTGAATACTTCAGAAATGCTTCTTGTACCTAAACTTGCTTGTGTAGGTCTGTGTCAACTGTTTCCGGTGCACTGAAGAATAAATACAGTGTAAGCCTCATATAGATATATATATAAAATTCCCCTTTTCCCTGCAAACACGTTAGTCAGCTGCTGCTCTTCACCTGAGCAACTGCCTCTTGTTTCTTTGGCATGAATTACAGTGACATATCCCTTTGTTAGCTATTCAGAGTTCCTTTTTTCTGCAAAAAAATTATTTACATTATTTCTTCAGATTTGTTGTAAACTTCTATTAAAGTTTGTTGCAAGTGTCGGTTAATGGAAATGGAAACTTTAGCCAAAATACATGTGAAGTGATTTGGAGTTAGTTACTGTGGAGGAGAACAGAAATAGTTATGTCTTTGCCATACAGAGAGGAGTAAAAGTGGATTTACATAATTCTAAAAATAACTATTTTCCACTTAGTTTATAAATTGAAAAGATAATAAAAATTGAATAATTGGATAACTGAAATTGAACAACTTCAGTTGGGTAGTGAAATTTCAGTCTGATGTACAAACACAGAAATGTATGTGAAATGCAAAAATCTGCTGCAACTACATCCCAAAGTTAGGTGCAGTACAATTACTATTGGTTTTATTTGTTCCAAATATGAATGTAGAGATCATTGTGCTTTGATACGCTTTCTGTGGTGAACTTAGAACTCTGATGAAAGAGATTAAGATACTTGGCATACGTACCGCAGGTTATACCGTACTTTGAATCTGCGGCCTGAAAAGGGATAAACAGCACGTCGTGCTGCACGTTACCTATCTCTAAATTGCACTAAAGCAATTTACTATAGCCTTATAATAAATAACGAAAATCTGTCCTTGGGGAACAACTGTACAAGCTGTGTGTGGTCCGAACAGCTGGCAGTGTTCTTGGAGAGCTTGGCTTTCAGCAGGGCTCTCCGGAGCTGCAGGGCACACAGCCCGACCCGGCAGCAGCAGGTACTGCTTTGCGCACACTGCGGGGAGAAGAGGAAAGAGCACACGTTCGAGAGCCGCCTCGCAGAGCTAACGCTGCTTCGAAAGCCTTGTGGAAGGGTTATCTAGGAAATGTCTAACAAAGCCCTTCCAGAATTAATTTCTGAAAAGGGATCCTAGAGACCAGTTCAGGAGGGGTTCGAGTCCATCTGAAAGTACTGGTTGCTAAACTATTTGTGTGCACAGGAGTTAGATAATTAAGCTATGATTCTGATTTTGTTGACTTCTAAAGTGTAATTATTATGTCACAAATGTACATCTAGAGATTTAAGTTGGATGTCCCAGTAATTTCTTGAAAATCATACGATTTTTGCATTAAAAGAACTGTTTTCTAGGTGTTCTGAGGTTTGTGGGTTTTCTAAATTTCTGATTAAAGGTTTTTAGGAAGTAATAGTTAATAGTTAAAACCGGTACCTTGGGACTGATTGAGGAAGGAAATTTCATTTTAAGAAAGACGTGGAAGACTCAGGCATAGATTCTGAACCTCATTTCCAACCATGTTCCAGCAATACATTGCTGTCTTCTGTAAATATTTCATTCATTCATCCATGTGAGAGTAAATTTGCCATGTAGTATAATTTTGAAAGCTTTTAATTTCCATACTGTGAGCTTTAGTTCATAGCAGTTGAATACATCTATCATAAGAGATAGCTTTGAAAAAAAAAGCAGAGGCTGTTGCTGACTAGTTGCAAAGACTGTTGCTTACCTCTCCTCTAAAGCAGATAAAGTGTGGAGTGTGTGACAGGTACGCCTTAGTGACTCACAAAAATAATTGGAAATTACAGAACCCAGACTTTTGATCCTAAACCTGTCTAGAACCTTAAAAACATGCCTGGATACAGTGAGAGGAAAATGTTCCAGTGAAATGTGAAAGCGTTGCGGAGTTGTGGACACAATGTTCTTTCTATGGATTTGGTACACTGAGAATAGATACAACAATGCATACATTGGAAATAAGTGGATGAACAGTTAATATACTTCAGTTTTTCTTTTAATGATTTTCATGAACATTTCTCTCAACATGTTTCATAAAAAATAAATGCATATCTTAAAGCACTGGTTAATCAACTGAATGTGCTTTAGCTAAATAATGCAATGCATTTTGCAAGTAATGCGTTTTTTTCGTAAGATTGACTATAAATCTCAAATTATGCATTCATGTAAGTATTGTTTCTAGTACTTCATTTAAAGTGTGGATTATATACTGGTGTGGATTAGATTGTTTTCTGAGTATTTACAACCTCTCTATAAGATTCTGTGCTTTTTAATTATACAAGATGAGTGATAAGAATAAATGGATGTAGGCTTCACTAATGGTTGGGTTTAATGTACTGCAGTGTTGCAGTATTTTAACATCCTCACTCGATTCAACCAAAACAAGCTGTGAGGCAATTTCTCACCCTGTGTCCTGGTTCCAGCTGGGATAGAGTTCATTCTCTTCCTAGTAGCTGGTATAGTCTTGTGGATCGGATTTAGATTGAGATTAATGTTGGTAAGACACTGATGTTTTTAGTTGTCACTGAGCAGTGCTCACACAGTCTCAAGGGCTTCTCTGCCCCTCACCCCAGCCGAGCAGTGAGCAGGCTGGGGGGGCACAAGGAGCTGGGAAGGGGGCACAGCCGGGACATCTGACCTCAGCTGTCAAAGGGATATTCCATACCATAAGGCGCCATGCTCAGTATATAAATTAGGGGGAAAGCTGGCCGTGGGCTGTTCCTCAGGAACTGGTTGAGCATCGGTCGGCATCACTTCTTTTGTATATTTTAATTCTTTTATCGTTATTGCTATTATTGTTATTGTTATCGTTATCCCTTCTTTCTCTGTCCTGTTAAACTCTTTTTATCTCAACTCCCAAATTTTACTTTTTTTTCCTTCCCTGATCCTCTCCCCTATCCCACTGGGGGCAGGGGGGAGGGGGAGCAGTCAGCTGTGTGGTCTTTAGCTGCCTGCCAGGTTAAACCACAACACCTTGACACTGTAACTGTTTGCCTCCAGGTACTGGACTTCAGTTGTAATCCATCTTAGAAATTAAAATTACTTCTAAATGCTTCTGATTTACCTATAGAAATTATAATTCCAGTTCCTCCCTTAGCTTCTTGCCCCAGCTGCTCTAATATTTAGTCTCTCTCCATCTTTCTATACTTACTATCAAAATAGGCTTGTGAAGTTAGGAACAGTGGAAGAAATAATGAGATCCAGTGGTAACTACAGATAATGAATCTCCCAGTATGAATCTAGTGAATCTCCCAGGCCAGCCCGTGGTTAGTATTCCTCTCCGTTCAAGGGGCACTTCCTAACATCACTGAACTACAGCGCAGTTTAGAATTAAGGTAACCTGGTATAAAGAAGCTTTCATATCATCTGCCCTTATTGAGTTTGGCTTTTGCCAAAGCCTCAGTTTCATAAACATCAATATTTCTATGCTTTTTATTTCATGTTTTAGGTGAATTTTTTAGTACAGTGTCAACTCAAAGGGGCAAGAAACAAAACTAGAGAGAGCAGGACATGCCTGAAAAAAAGATAAAATCCTTTCTTGCAGCTTTTAATATAAATAAGCTGTTTGTTGAATGCTAATTGTGTGCTATGAGGTGAAATACATTTTGCGTACTTAACCTGTGTATGGATTTATAACCTTCATTTTACAAAAGTATTTCTGAGCTATAGAAGTACTTGATCTTTCATGATTTTAATACTAAAACATACACCTAGTGTGTATGAATCTGAGTAAAATTTAAAGTAGTGTTAAGGAATTTAGTGAATGATGTATTTTTTCCAATTGTATGTTTTTCACTTTTAACAGGAGACTCCGAAGTATGGTTGGAAGGAATATTATTCTTGTGTGATGACTGTAACCAGTGAACATCTCAGAGATCTATGGAAGCAATTTCGGAGACGAGATACACTGAGATGAAGGAAGAAGGATTATCTGCACTGGAGGGAACTGTTTATCCCTATGAATTCTTAATGAAGAACAAACTAAACCAGGTGAATTGTGTATCTTCCATCTGCAATAGAAAACATGGGACTTCTTTTCCACTTAGTGTAGTGAACATCAACTCTTACAGCTGCTTTTCAGTATGTATTTTATTTAAATGACAAACTAATTATCACCTGATTGGCAAAAGCGGGGTTTTTTAAGAATACATTTTGAATATTATTTTTTACTATTTCGAGATGTTTGTCATTTAAAGTAAAACAAAAATTAGGTTTACACTTATTAAGTAGGCAAACATTTTGGCAATTAAGAGAAACTGCCTGCATCATCAATAGAACTGTGAATTTGCTTTCAGAAGAGCACTAATAAAAGTTTGTGCTAAATTGGGAATGAGAATACACTAAGTAGCGTAACAATTATATACAAGTTCAATGGACAAATTAAACTCTTAGAAACATTGTTTTAAAAAGAATAAAGCTGTTAAGGTTATAATGTGAATGATAGGTATTTACCTAGGAAAGGTACTGTATGGACTATAAAGTTCAGATTCTCCAAGTCTTACTATTATGTTTATTAATTTTTCTTTGAAGAGAATAGCACAGATTTTAAGATGTCTTACAAGCAGTATGTCAAAGAAAAGTCAAAATGTTTGAATTCATTTTAAGTAAAACACACTTTGTAATATTTAATATAAATTTTATCACCATGCATATAAATTCACTGATATGTTTCTGGTAGAATAAAACTTCATGTGTTTCTTGTGAACAGTGCACTTTTATATGAAGTGGCACTGAGTAGAAACTATAGTTGCCTAATTTTTTACTCTGGAATGTAGTATCTGAAAAATAGTTAAATAACGTGTTTGTGTCAAACAAAAAAGCAAAACAAAACACAAATGCATGCAGCAGTATAAAGCAACACTCACTAAGTAATATTATTTGAATATTACACATCAAGTATTGGACATAAGTTAGGCGTTGCAAAGGTTTCGGAGACTACAGGCAATCAGTAGCCACTATGCCCTTTCATGCCATGCAGAGTCACTGCAACAGTGGTAAGGACACTGTTACATTAATTTTTCATATCCTCTAATTTTTTTCTTTGCTGTTCAGTAGCAGTGTTTTTCCTTACTCGGTTGCAAGATTGTTGTTAGGTGGTATGAATTAAACCCAAACAAACATGAACACATACTTCTTGTATCCTTCTTGGAAAGGTTCACTGGGCATTAAGTAAGTCTGTATCTATTTAGGAACAAGCTGTGCCTTGAAATATTTATAGCTGAATACACACATGCACGCTAATGTCAATAAATCACTATCTGAAAGGCAAATATTTGGTGGAGTCAGACAATTAAAATGGAACTAAAATAATAGCTTTAAATCTTTATTACTCTAAATACATGAAAGCAAACTTTTCAAAATTGTATTTAGTGCACATGATGCTCAAATACCATCTTATTTCACATGTGAGCAGAAAAGATGTATAGTATCTAAGTACACCTAAGTTTAGAAATGCTTGATCTATAATGAGATTCATCTCTGCTAACAAATAAAAACAAAACGTGAAGGAAGCTCTTTTTTAAGAAATTCCACACTGGGAATTTTAGAAAAAATGTGTGGCTTTTATCTGAGAAAAAGCCAGTTCAGAAAGTTTTTGAAGGATGCTACTTCGTTTAATACTTCATGATAAATACTTAGGAAATTTCCACCTTGATGTCCTTAAACGACTGACAACAAGAAAAGTCAAATAAATTGGGATAAAGGTTCTTGAACTGACACAACAGAACATGGGTAAGCTGCAATCCCTGTGTGATCATTTAGGGAATCAATTGTATTTAATGTATCGTCTTGGTACGCAGAATTGTCTCACTGCTTCTTGTCAGCATATGCAAAACTCAGTTTGCTACTTCAGTGATGAAGGTCAAAAAAAGGGAAGAAAAGCTAGGGAACTACTGAAGGGGTTCCTGTCCTTCCTCTTCATTCGCTACTGCCCACTCATGGTGATCCTGTCCTGGGAGGAAGCAGTACCATCATCGTTTTGCTCCTCCCCTGCCCTAGGCAATAGTGCACTTTGCTTTTATGGCTGGCTTGAGACAATTTTATCATTTTTCTATATATTTCATAACTGTAGTCACTTAATATAAAATAGAATGTGAAAGTGTCAGATTAGTTTTTAAAAGTATTTTTCTCATGTTTAATAATAAGTTATTTAATATAAATATGAATATATGCATATAATATTGTTATTTCAAAATAAATGCAGTTGAAACTAGTTTTCTTTGCAGTGTATGTCACTCATTCTGTTTTTTCATATAAAAATCTTTTTTTGCATAACATGAATGTACAAGCACTTTGAATTAGAGCATCTCACCATCACAAAAAAATAGACTCGTTTGCTTCTTTTGGTCATTTCTATAGATAGCTTTGCTTTTCTGCCACAGAATTCTGCACAAAAGAGCTAGAAGTGCAAGGACAGACAGGTGAAAACAAGGCAGGGTAATGGGGCATGCCATCTGCTATAGAGGCACCCCTCGGATAGGCAGCAGTTACTGTGCTCAATAAAACCTTATTCCAAATCTGCCAGATTCTTGGTAACCAAAAAAAATGTGTGGGCTGCACCTAAATTATGTGAAAAAGTTGCATAAATGAAGGATTTTTTAAAAATAGTCTCTTGTTCTCTTCTGTAAGTTAACAAAACTCTAATAATGTAAGAAGATACTCAGAGGATGCTTAGGAACTGCCCACTGATGCCCAGACCAGCTTTAAATTGTGATAAAATGGTAACTATTAAACCTACAGCTTTGGGTAACTTAGTGATACTAACGAACTTTTGTGTGATCTCTGATGAATTACTAGTTCCTGGGAGAATATCCTGTACTGCAAGTGGCTCCCTGCTAATCTTCTTCTGATTTTTAAGATCACAGTGGCAATTTCCCTCCTTACACGTTTTGGCAGTAAGTCAATATAAATTACTTCCACTGCAGATTCTTGTGTTGTATGACACGGAAATGTACCAGCCTGAAGAAAAAGGAATGCTATTTAACAGTGACTTGCAACATATTGATGGTTATGCTGCCTGGTTTCTATAGTTACTTGATCTCTTCCACCTAAATATCAGGATAAGGATGCATTGAAATAAAATGGGAAAAAAAATTATAGAGGAATTATATATTTAATCACTTCGATTAGACATGGCATAATATCCTTTATGTAACAATGTGTCTTGCTCTCTTGTCCCACTGAGGCCACTTTCAAGACAGTTTCTAGCTAAAGAACACCAGACTAATATTTGCAGAAGGAAAAGAATCAGACCACAAGCTCACTATTAAAAAATTAATCTGAACCTAAATTTGTAGCAATACCAAGTTTGGACTCCCCTTAAAACCAAGCCAAAATAATACGAATATTTTTAAATATATGTGAGGTCTGAATGTACAGTATTTTTCCCTGTATCTGAAAATCCATGAAAGCATTTGGCACCCTGAAACTGTCAGCAGATGGTGCCCTTGGATATATTACATTCTTTTTCCTACACACACAATTAAATACATAAGGGTGTGCTTTAATCTTGAATGGGTAATGTTAATTTTTACTACTAGTTTGACTTACAAATTCCTCCCACAGAGGAACATTATTATTAGCTAGGAGTGTTCCATAAAAATGTTAGTACCTGCTTGAAAATATTAGTATAAAATACCTAATTTTGATACATGTGCACGTTCATAGAAACAGCAACATATTAAATGTATTTTAATTTTAGTAATATGTTTCTGTTTATTCAGTATAATCAAATAAACCATTACTCCTGAGGGTTTTTTTTAGAAGTACACAGAGCTGAGTTACCTATTTATATGTCCTCTATAATTTAAACATAAATGAAATTAAATTAAATCAATATCATTGAAAAGGAACTTTTCCAGTTCCTGATTCATAGCTATCCACTGCAAGTAACTTTTCATTTACACTTTTCTTCTGACTATACATTTATAATCCTTCTCCTTTTTAAGCAGCCATACCTGTATGCCATGTTTTTTTCAATAAGTAGTTTTACTGTTAAGTGCATTTAGGTTATTTGCCTAAGGTTGTATGTTCTGGTTTAAAACAATGAACTTTAACTTGCTCTAACCCTGATTCAGAAGCTGCAATCTAGATTCAAATGAGCGTAGTGCTATAAAAATAAGCTTTAATTATATTCAAATCTCTGCAATAAAATATGAAGTTAATCACCTAGGCTGTCCAAAAAAATGCATGCAGAGAATTGCATGAGATCCAGAAATGCCACAAACTGTTTTAAATTGGCAAACTAGCAAGTTAACCAGGACATCGTAAGCCGTTGCTCCTGGGAGCTGTGCATTCTCATGTGCTTTCCTTCATGGCCAGTAGCATGTCTGTGAAGGGGGGTGAGACAGCTCAGTTAGACAGGAACACAGCCAAAAACCTCACACACGTAGTACAGATGTGATTCAACGAAAACAGCTCCCCATTACAAAAGTGCTGTGGACAGCACATGAGAAGGGGTGGAAATACATCGTCTTTCTCTGGTACTGTGAATCTTGCATCCTTTTCTGTATCATTTCATAATGAGAGTGGACAAATTTCCAGAACTGGCTTACAGATTGGCAATTAAAACACTTCCATGGGAAGTGGAAAGAAATTAACTGTGGCTGCTGCTGCTGCACTTTGTGCAAAGACATGCTCTGAGGATCCCCAGCAATAGAAAGCATGAACATGGGCAGGTAGATCATCCCTGGACAATGGCCAAACCTAGATGTATGACCAAGGCACTGAGTGGCTCAGCTCTGTTAAGGCATTTCAAGGCATTAGCTGTAAAAGAGGGTTTACGTGATCTAAAAAAACACCCAGGTTGTTGGACTGAGAGTTTTACATTTACATGCCTGCTTTTGGAATCAACCATTAAGCCACATAACTTCAGCACCGAAGGGCAGAAAGCCCAGGACTGGTGCACAGAGCATGGGACATCACCAGGTGAGATAAGGTTTCTTACATACAGCCCTTTAGGGGCTTTCTGCTCCAGGGATCATGATTTTTTGCCTAAGCAGAGGCATGCCTTGGGGCACTGTACAGATCTCCATTGCACCAGAACTAGTACTGGTTTGATTTCCCATGTTTCCCACCTTAAGTGACAAAAGGGGAAGCAGCAGTGGAATTAAAACTCTTAAGATTAATATATCTGGGAAAAAAACAACACAATGAAAAAGTTACTGCTGAAAGTGACAGAAGAGTGGGTGGATAATGAGCCCAAATAGGACTTTAAACAGCTTCCCTGAAGGCAGACTGATAAATACAGTGCTGTATCAATCCAGGGGTAGGAACCAGGAAGTTCCAGGCAAGGACATTGTTACTTGAAGAGGAGCTAAATGAGCCTCTCCTGGGGAGAACCAGGCAAATTTCCATACTGTGGAAAAGTAAAAACAAACAAAAAAAAACCCAAAAACCAACAACAAAAAACAAGCATACAACAACAGTTAGGTTTGGGTATCCAAACAGTTGCAAATAATTAAGTATCTAGTTAGGGTGAAGGGAGAGCAAAAGGATGAGTATAGCTGGGCCAGCCCTTCAATCAAAATACATCTGCCAGATAGACTGGGACTGGAGATGGTACTAAGCTGCTTGTTTTCATGTAGCTGGGAGCCACAAACTATACACAGATGGTACTTGACTCCAGCTGGGATACAACATCTATTTTCTAAGTGGTATCACGCCAGAGTTGTTGCAGAGTTTTCTTTTTCTGTGTGTGGTAAGTGTGGTCCAACATCCAAACATTCTGGAGAGAAGCAAGCGGTGTGGTCACTGTGAAGGTCAGGGAGCATCCCTCTAGAGCCACTGGTTCACCTAATTAGCGCCGTATGCCTGTTTGTCTGTGTCTACATGTATGCTTGTTTCTAGCTGCTGGTCTGTGTATTGCCCTTGTGTGAGAGAGCAACTATTTATACTCCTGGTGTACTGTCCCTCCTCCTCTTGCTGCTCCACTGAATTTGCGGGATGTGGTGGGGGAGAAAGTATTCCACCATATCAGATTGCCTGCGCAGAGGAGATGTTCAGAATCTGTAAGTTCCAAGTGCCTAGTCTGAAAAATACTTCTTAAATTAAGACCATTTTTCATTTGTGTTTATTTATCATTCACTGTATTCTGCATATACTTACTTTGGGATTTTTTTAATTGTCCAAATAATGAAAGAAATACTGTGCTTAAAATGATCAGACGGTTATTATGATAGTATAAAATGAATCATGCTTTATAATTTTCAAACTACTCTAGTACAGTAAATCCAAGACATCTTAAAATGATGTAACAACATGAAGACTTACTTTTCCACAGTCAGTTGCCGTAAGGGTAGCCTTATGAGCTCAGTGTAATTTTATAGCTGAAGTGTAATGAGCTGGATACACATAGAGTATTTCCAGTTACTGATCATAACCTATGAATGGACAGTAAACGTGAAGGTTTCTGGCCAGCCTTGGATATTAAATCCGCAAGAGGCTAGATGAATGCTAAAGTAATTCCTTGACAAATGCTGTCTTAACTGCAGTACTGTGGTATTCAGTTCGCTGCACATTAAGGAGAACACTGCTATTTTCATAATCACTTTTCTTTTGTTTCTTTTGTGACTCATTTTACTTTTTTATTCTTGTTGTTTTGAAATTTTATGACCTTTCAAACTGGTACAAAACTGAGCTCCAAAGAGACTCACTGTGCTAGATTATAGGTAACAGACAGTTTTTCTCTGCCATATGTTAAACATCCTCGCTTTAAATTTCCTTCCATTTTGCAACTGTTATTTTATGAGGTTGATTATCAGGAACTGTTTGTCACATCTTAAGAAAATACATTCAAGAAATCTGTGTAACTTCATTAGACGTGTGTGAACCTTCTACTACTGTTTACTAACATCAGATTTCCTATTAGTTCCTTACTTCTTAAATGCACCAAAATGCTCTTAACTGCTACCCATATACAGTGAGCACTGTGGAAACGCAGCAGCATCTGACTATAAGTAGCAAAGAACTTTTGATGTCAGCAATTAGAACTACAATTTAAAGGTAGTTCAACAAAGCAGAGCCCCCTGGACTTGCACAGGGGGAGTTTTTAATTAGGACTGCATGCTAGGGTACCGAGATGCTTTCCTTCAGAAAGAGGCGCTATTTCCACTCTCCACTTCTGTATCTGAACCCAGCTGGAATCTAACTGTCAGCACATGTGGAAGGAGAGAGCACCTGCTTTGTTAACCAGCATCTGATCAAGAACCTTGTCAAGTGGAATGATGAGGAGAAGGGAGGAAGCCAAACATGCAGAGGCACAAACCCAACCAAACAATGCTCAGAGAGACAACAGCAGGGAACAGCCCTGGTCAGCCAGACTGATCAATAAGGGTATGTGGAGCAGGAGGATGCTTGTTTCAGCCAGATCAGCTGGACAAAGACCTTATCAAAATGCAGGGAGCACCAAGCTGGACCAGCTGGTGAGTACGGGACCACTGAGCAGGTAAGAGGGCCGGGGATTCAGGCAGAGGTGTCAGACAGCCAAGGAGGCTGTGCCTGTACTCGGGGATGTGCAACTGCATGTGTACTTGTGAGCACAGAGAGGAGGGTGTGTGTGCGTGGTTTCACTAGTGTACCTCCGCCCTGACAGCTGAAGGGGAGAAAGGGACTTGGCTGTTGGTACTTGAGTGAGTCCTGTATGTAGGTGCTGTTCAAGTTGCCACTGGTTGAGCAGGAAAGCAGCAGCCACATCCAACAGCCTGGGATGGAGACACCAGGTCCCAGGCTGGGCTCCAGCTGCCTGGCAAGAGGATGCCTGGCCCCAGAGCTGCAGGTGGCAGCCCCTTCTTGTAACATCCTTTCTCACTACCTAGGTCACAGAACCTGAGACAGAAAATAGTCAGACATGGTAATGTTAGAAGTACCCATATGGATTCCAGGAGAGACACTTAAAAAATAAAATCCACCAGCAACACCTTGCATATACCTTGTCTGAGGGGAAAAGCTGAGTGGTTCTGCTTATAACAAGAACATTTTGGTTTGATTTGCCAAACACTCAAGCCTCCTCCTCAAACCCCAGCTACCTTTAGCCCAGCTTCTGACAAGAAAAGCCTGTAAATAACCTTTGTTTCCTCTTTTTCTTGTGAACATTTCATACAAACATCAATAAACTGTGCCCCAGATAACCTCTCTCATTGTTGAGAGAGGCTGCCCCAGTACAGTCGCTTGGGAAATCTGTCCATGAATGGTTTAGATCATCCCAGAATTTATTTCTGCCATAATGCGATGATCCTTTGAATATGCTTGCTCTTGAGGGTTTTTTGCTGTTTCGTAAAATTTCTGCAGGTCGTACCGCAGAGAGAGGAAGAAAGGCACAGAAGGAAAGGGTCTCTCATGACCCATCTGGACAGTGATAAGAGTCGTGGAGGGAATAGCAAAGAACTGTGGGCATGAAGGCGAGCTAGAGAGCCCATGTCTATGGGGAAAAGCCACAAGCTCAAGAGGACAGAGAGATTCTTTAGCGCTCTCTGGCCAAGGGGTGCTCCAAGGTAATTGGGAGCATCAGTCAAGGCAGGCTCTTTTGTCCCAACTAAATTAAAGTGAGGTTTGGCTGTTTATTTCACTAAACAGGCTAATTTTGAACCAGAATGACAATGATTTGGGGACTCTGGTAAACAGTATGCTATAATTATCATTAATGTAATTATTAGCATACTAAATAAGAAAATTCTGATTATTGTGAAATCTTAGCAGTGAGAAGAAGGTGGTAGTGGTCATGGGAAAGTTAGAAAGCTGGACTACACAAGCTCATTTCCATGAAGGGGTAATAAAAAGCCTCTGACCAGATATTTTATGATATAATTTGAGGTCTTAGTAACACACGATTTTTTTTTTATTCTCACCTCTCTGGCAAATTGCCACCTCTCTATATACATAATTTGTATAATAGCTATTATTTCAAATAATTAATTACTACACTAAAGAGTTTTCTCTAACTTCTACTATGTTTACCTGGCATGTGTAGTTGTTAATAAGCCCCGTATCACATACAGCATTTTAAAATGGTTTATAGGAGAAAGATTTTCATAGCCCCCAGGTGCGATGCAAAACCTACATCCTTATATGTACAGCATCCAGCTGCTAACTTCTCATGGTACAGCCACGTAACCCTGGAAACACACAAGTTAGATGCGTTATCCTTTGTATCTGAAAGAAGTCACTGTCAGCTGTTTCCAAATGAGAAAAGCCATCAAATGAACTCAATTGCCTTCATTTCTTTTCACTTTTGCCAGTAAAGCACAGGGTATGCATTCAGGCAGCAGTAATCTTGTTCCTTATACTTTTAAAATCTGTTTTGAATAACCTTTAAATGCTCTATTAAAATGTTGGCCTTAGCAGTGACTTGCATAATTAATTCAGGTAAAATAAAGTGCTTTTATTGTCTATGTCATGTTGGGTTTGGTCCTTTCCTCTTGTTTTATGAAATACAGTATGCAGGAACATCAGATCTCTTTTTTAAAGCACCATTCACAGTATCTCCACCTTTTTAACGTATAATATGTAATTCCCCATTATGCAGAATCTTAAGCTATTATAGTCCAATCTTTCTATGGCATATTTCATTCGTTTCTCTTCTATAATAGCTATACGTTGCAGAGATGTTTCACTGAGCCATTCACGGTGATATATTTTCTTGCATAGGCGAAGATGATTTACTGCCATGGGCTATGTAATATTCCTCTCAATACATCACTCTCTATTGCTCATTCACCCGGTTCACCGTGGCTAACGGAAATTCCTCAGCCTAAACTTACAATAATGAGGGGTGCATGATTCTGCATTACAGAAAAATGCTGCAGCCATATGGTCAACTTCTTTTTCCCTCTCTTCAATAAACATGCTAGCAACTCCGCTTCATACTGTGGAACCTGGCAGCACACCTACTACCGTTTTAGTCATATTTTCCGGTTTGTTGGGTTTTTTTTCTCCTCTCTCTCACAGCTTGTTTCTTAACCAACAGCAGTCGTACGCCTTCCAGGTTGTGATTACTTTGCTCCATGCGTAGTCTCCCATGTGAGATACTACACAAGCCTTTTTTCAAAGTCCAAACACATTTTAATCAACCAGCTCCGTCCTACCTGCCACGCTGCTGTTGCTCCCAGAGATGAGCAGACTGCAGCAATGCTGCGGCCGCGCTCGGCATTTCTAATTCTGGAAGGATAATTGAGCAACAATTTTGGTGTACATCCTGCAACGTGCTCTGGGTTTACTACATTTCACAAAAGTTTCATTACCGCAACATAATGCCTTTTCGGGAAAGAGTGAGTCAGCACAGCCCCACGCCGCTGTCCCTTGGCCCGACACCCGCGGGGCGCAGGCCCGGCCACCGCGGCCCGCAGCGCTCTCGGTGCCTTACGCCGTCGCTCTGAAGCAGTGTTTGCCGGCGGGGCAGCACTTATCTTAGCCAAGTGTGCCGAGGCCTTTCCCGGGGCGGCTGGGTGCCGCCGCGCCGTGCCGGAGGGAAGGAACCGGGCGGCTCCCGCCCCGCCACGCACCGGCGCTGCCGCGCGTGCCTCGGGGCGCTCCGTGGCGGGCGGCGCTGCCCCTCGGCGGCGGCTGCTCAGGCCCCTCAGCCCCGCCACAGGGGAGGCGAGCGCGGCCCCTCTCACGACCGCCACGGCGGGGGCGAGCGCGGCCCCTCTCACGGCGGCGCAGGCTGCCGGAGCGCCCCTGCCCCGCGGCCCCACCTCGAGGGGACGCTGCGGCCGCTCGGGCGGCCCTTCCCCCCGGCCTACCCCTGCCCTGCCCTGCCCGGGGGGAGCGGCGGGCGGGCGGGCGGTGGGAGGAGCGGCCCTGCCGGAGAGCCCTGTCAGCGCGGGAGGGAGGGACCGGGGCGGGCTCCGGCGGGGTGCGCGGCCGGAGCCCGGGCACCCGGAGCGAGCGGCCGGGATGCGGTGCGGGAAGATGGCGGCGGCGCCGCCGCCAGCCGGGGCGGCGGGCGACTGGGGCGGCGTGCGGCGGCGCTGCCAGCGGCTGCTCTACTGGGTGCCGGTGCTCTTCATCTCCAGCATCCTCTGCTGGTCCTACTACGCTTATGTCACCCAGCTCTGCCTGCGTGAGTGCCGCCGCGGCGGGCGGGGGGGCGCGGCGGGCTCCGGCGGGACGGGGGTGGGCGCCGCCGCCGCCCCTGCACCTGCTGGCGGAGCGCAGCCGGGCTCCTGCCGGGACGGGGCCGCGGGGCGGCGGTTACTGTTGTTAGTTGGCCCGGGGCCGCCACGCCCGCGGGCCGGGCTGGGGCTGGGGCCGGGGCCGGGGTCCGCGGCTGCGCCGCCTCACGCTGCCGGCCGAGGCTGGGCTGGAGGCTGGCGGAGGGACCCGCGTCCCAGTCGGCCGCAGGTGGCCGGGGTCACGCTGGGCCTCCTCACCGCCTTGTCCCTCCGCCGCTCGGCCGCGCGTGGTCCCCAGCCCCACGCGAGGAGGCAGCCGCGCGCACAGGGGCTCTCGCGCGGGAGTTTTCCTCCGCGGCGCGTGCGCCGTCCCGTCCCATCCCATCCCGGGCAGGGGCTCCCGGTGCAGGTCGGCGTGAGCGAAGTTAGCCGCCCCTTGGCTTTCCTCCCCTGGGTGACGGCACACACGCATACACGTATGTACATACAGACACGCAGGGTGCTCTGCCAGCTGGTGTGGAAGCCAGAACAGGTAACACGAAATCCTCGTCTCTCCCCGTGCCGCTCTTCAGTCCTCTGGAAAATGCCCGGCTGCCAGAACTTTGTGGTCCTCCCTTGGCATCAGCGGCCTGCCGTTCATTCAGAAGTCATCCTGACTGTGCACCTTGGCGGGTCCTCGGTGTCGGGCAAATAATGAATCACGTGCTGGAGATGGGTTGTGATCTGAGTGTTTCTGTGAACTTGAGCTGTTGAGCCAGAAGGAGCTATTAAATGACCAGCTCACTAGGCTCGCTGGAATTAATTTTAGGTTCAGTTGCGGTATATAGCTGGTAGAAAAACAATTTAATCTTTGAATTTTAGAGACTGATGCACAGCGTACTGATGTTTCATGAACAGTATTATAATAATGGCACAAAGGAATACGAGTTAGCTGTTGTTTCCCCTTTCCCTTCTACTGTAGGTGAGGTTCTTTGTGGCTACTGGTCATTTAGCATCTGTTTAAGGAACAGCGGTGAGGGGAAAATACCCAAGTCAAGCTGAGTGCATTTATGTGCCAATATAACTTGGCCAGACTTCAGCTATTCGTGTCGAAAATCTCAGCAGTCTGGTACCTAATTTTGGACTACTGTTTGTTGGGTTTTTTTAACAGAAGGCTGTGATCAAATTTCTGTCTCACAGATGCTTGGCTGAGCAGTTGAGACATTAAGCAAAAAATGATTGCCAGGCCTAGCACCTCTGTTTTGGAGGGAGCTGTGAAGACTTGATGTGGTTTCTATATTGGAGGTTGGCTTTTTATGTCTTCTTTTCACTAACAGCAATCAGATCTGTTAGTTTTAAATGCTGCTTTTCAACTAGAAGCTGGGTCTTGAGTTGCTGTGCCTTCATGAGAAGAGGACTAAAGTGTCTACTTCCAGCACAAGCAAGTGAGTTGTCTGGAAGGTGGTGGGAAAAACTGACAAAGCAAGCCTGGAAAGGGGAGCTGTGAGCTGACATGAGGAGGGCAAGGATGTTCCGGGTCAAAGTGACCCTATAGTTAACATCTGTCCTAACGTACACGGCGCTGTGATGCTTACACAGTACAATAGGCTTGATTTGGGCACTACTGTTTGAATGATCTACTGTATTATTTCTTCTGTGTGATTCTGTATAACAGAATTCTGAGTTTTAGCTTACCTGAAAGTGAGTACCTCTTAAGGAAATGGCATGCTTGAGTGAGTACCTCTTAAGGAAATGGCATGCTTGAAACCAGCTTCAAAGTATAAACTGTGGTGCTGTAATTCCTTGAGAACTGCTCAAAGCAAAAGGCCTGTAATGGGAGGGGAGGAAGAAGGAATCCTGGGGCTCTGCTAAAACATCTTTTAGTTAATTCCTTTCTATGGACATAGGTGATTTTTTGGTTTGTTTCTTTGTTTGTTTGTTTCATCCCACCCCCCTTCCCCATTCTGCCTGGCTCACCAGTTTTTGAATTCAGCTTAGCAGTTGTCCGCAAATTCCACTAATTCCATCTTTTATTTATATCTGGATGTTTTCCCTTGGTTTTGGCATATTAAGATAAAATAAAATTACGTCTTGTCTTACTAATGAATATTTAGTGTAAACAACAGAAGGAATAGCTAACAACTCTGAGAACGAAAGCCAACGGCAGGAATAGACTGTAAGCATTTCAGTGCTTTGAAGCCAGCCTGTCTGCTCAGTGCATCTTTTATTCCTGCAGCACTGCCTGCTAAAGAGGACGTATATAGCTGCTTATTTTACTGCATCTACTACCATTGACGCTAACGACAACGTACAGGAAACAGCGTTAACCATTGTGCAGTGGGACTCCACAGAGTTATAACGCAGGTGGTCTATTTGAGCTTTTAGTAATGAGAAAGTGTTTCAAATGTAGTATTTTGAATATTTTCTGCAATTTCAACTGAGTGTTGTAGGAGAGACATTGTATCTTTTTTTAGAAGGGAAGAAAAAGTACTAAGGTGTTTCCTTTCTTCCCTAAAGCCGCCGAGTAGTTACAATACTGAGCAGCATTTTAGAAACAAAAAGGTTTTAGAAACAGAAAAAGGAATTCACAGACTTTAACTGTAGTGTTACTATGTCTAGAGTTCTGTCTCTTATTAGTGGATTCGGTTAAGTGCTTGTGCTGCTTTAACCTTTTAAGGAAAAAGAGAAAGTTATTGAACACTAGCAAGCAGCTTTCTTCCTGCTGGTTGTAGAATACTGGAGTTAAATGTGTAAATGAATTGGTTTTAAAACACCTGACTACAAATTGCTTCTCTCTAATTTAGTTCCATTATCTTGATTTTGATGGTGCTGTCATCTCACAACCCCTGTCTGGCAGTAGTAATTGTCTTTTTCACCCAAATAACTTCCTCTGTGTTTAAAATTAATGGGCCTTTAAGTGTTAATCTTTAATGTGTTTATCAAAACCTGAGGGTTACAGATTTATTGTTCTTCCTCTAAAAAAGATGAGGAAATACAGGCAATGTACAGTGAGTACATTGAACTTTGACAGCTGAAGCTATTCAAATTTTGACCTAGGATATATGGAACAACAGTAACCTGAAGTGCAAATGGAATTCTTTCCTTTGGCATCCACATGTCTGTACTCAGAAAATATGAATTTAATTCAGTAAACTATATGCAAAGAAAATAATTATTCTTACGTCTTCCTTCTTGGGTGTCTCTAACTCCGGTTAGTAGAACTGTAATGGACTTGGAGTAGCTACCCACTCCATGCTTTGGGAAAGGCAGAATCAGTAGTAATTTGCAGTTTCTGACAGTTGTTTGTCAGAACTGTTCTTGATGAACTTGGATGTTGAGATCCTTTTGGGGGTTTTGTTCTGTTTGTTTTATTTTCCTGCCAGTTTGTGATTTGGAATTGCATGTAAGAAGGAAAGCGTGAAAATTTGACAGTGCTGTGACAGATGTTTTTAGTGAAAATACCAACTGGGCTGATGAAAGGGTTATCCAATAAATAGGAATTAGTTGTATATGTTCAGTTTTGATCCATAATTACATGTCACTGATTTTAATTTTAAGGTTTTGCTCAGGGAATCCTGTCTGAAAATATAGCTTGAGTTTATAATTTTGAAGAAGGAAAATAAATTTCCTGTGGAACATAGAAACGAGCAATAAGCATTTTCTGAAATACTTCAGTGGAGGGAAAGGGAGGAACCATTGCCACCTGGTGAGTGATGTGCCTGATTTGGGAAAGAGTTAGTGACTTCAGCACAGTTGAAGAGGGTGACAAGACATTCACAGTACAGTCTGGAGAGCTTATAAACCACATATTTGTTTTTGAGGATCTGTCCACAGCTACCTTCATTATGGAACAGAAAAACATGGAATGACATCCAGCTGCTAAAGATGTTAATAGTCATGGAAGATTTTTGCTGGAGGATCAGATTGATTAATGCTGAATTGAGTTTTTGAGTCTGTGTAACATCAGTGGAATGGAATTAAAGCAGGATAAAAAGCTGCTTAATTCATCACAGTGCAGAGGCAGAATTAATGCATGCCCTGTAGGCATGGCACAGTATCATCAGAGGATCAGAAATGGGAGAAAATATGAAGATAGAAGCTGATAGAGGAAAAAAAAAAAGAGAGGGAGAAAAAAATAAAAAAAGATGAGGCCCAAGATTAGGTCAGCTGGATTTTGGATTTGAGCTCTTTGCTCAGTATGTTCTCCAAATGGATCAAAGGATTTATGGTACTTGCTGATCATGTCTTGTAATCACCTACGTTTTTTACAATGTACTTATATTTCTATAGCCAAATATAATATTGCAGTTGGCTGTTGTCAAATACCAGTTAAATACCCTGTCTTTAAATTGGCTGCTAAGGCAGCAATGGACTTTGGTCAAAGCAAATTTGTATTTTTATACAGTATTTTGCAAACCCTATGTTTTTTCCTTTTCTGAGATCCCTGGTTACTTTATGAAAAGTTTCAAAACTGACTGCTGAAGTAAAATTGGCTTCTGAATTTGAGCCAGCAGTACTCCTGTGCGTTTCCCAAATTTCATTTGATTTCTTTCTCAGACTTTCAGAGGCGGCTGCCATTCTCCACTTCTGAAATTGAATTGAAGCCTGTGTTAAGTATGACTGATTATCTCTCTGTGTAGTGCCAAGTGTACTACCTATAGGTTTTGTGCCTTGAAATTTAAACCATGGCTTTAAGTTGAAAACATAAGGTCTGTTAGGAAGATACAATTACTTACTATATATGATTGTGTTTTCAGTTAAAGATTTAAAACACTGCTTGATACATAGTGACTAGAATAGATGTTCTTGTCAGGGTGTACTCTGTCTGCTAAAAAGTATCTGGTTATACAGCTTCTCTAGAAGTAGTCTGCTCTGCAGTTAGTCCTTGTGACTTACAAAGTAAACGGGAAGTTTGTAAAGAAGAACTATTCAATTCTTAGTCATAGTCAAATCAAAAGGAGTGGGTTTGTGTGCTTAACTTGAAAGGTACCAAATAGCAGCTTGCTGCTCAGTAGGTGGGCAGTAACGTAGTTTGATGGGCACAGGGTTAAAATGAATTTACTGAAACATTCACAAATATTGTCAAATCCAAATGTATGGGTTATTGATGACTACTTAGGCCAACCTTAAATCTCCAAGAAATACTTCTGTTACTTTTGTTCTGAAGCGAAGCACTGGTGGCAAAGTCTCGGTGGTGTTTATTGCAAGCACTGATACTGCAGACAACAATAGAACAGTTATAACTGTAAAACATTTGTATGTGTAGAGAGCTGAGTTAAATGGCATCTATAGATCAGTGGCTTACAGCTTCACATATGCTATAAAGATAAAATACACTCTTAGTTTTGTGAATCAGGTCCAAGATATTAAACTGTGTAAAAGTTTGAGAGAAACAGCTATTTATGGATGTGGCTGCAGAGTCTCTGAATCAGATGTATCTTATGTTCCCATTCCAAAGTTTTAAGTATTTAAAAAATGTGCATAAAATATGGAAGCAAGAATTTTTATATTCACTTCCATCAAAGCTGCTTTTAAAAAAAAAACGTTTCTCTAGTCTTTTTTCTCTCTCTCTTTTTTTTTTTTAATTTTTTTATTTACCCCCCCCCCCCCCCCCCCCCCCCCCCCCCGCCCCCAAATCTAACCATTACATTTACTGTTCAGGAACTTTGATTTTGGGTTTAAAAGTCAAGCAAAATTTAATATTAGAAAACGAATGCAAATTCTTTACATGAATTTTTATCTTCCAGAATCTTTGGGTTTTTTTGGTAGCAATGTGTCTTACCACGTCTGTAGCTACATGGAGACAGATGCCTACTTAATTTTTTCCATGGGTGAGTGAGAATAAAGATTTCTAGAGAAAATTAGCCATAGTTAAAGAAGTGGGAAATCCATTTCTGTCACTGAATTAAGGTCTGGCCCAGTGCAAGGTGCCTAGCAATGTAGCTCCTCTTGGCAAACTGATTTGGTGATGGAGTGGTAGCAGGCAGTTTTGAGATATTGTGGTGCCTCTTTGCTTGCCAAGGCAGCATTCCTAGTGCTGCATTGGTTGTCTCCCAGTGAGGAAGACTACCAGCAAGTGTGGGATGAATCCCCCAAGCTTCTCTGGGTGTCCTTTCCATCCTGGATTTTTTCCTGTCTTTTGTAACACAACTTTCTGACCTCAGTCACTGTTGTTTTTTGCAAGCGCAGGCAGTTTAGCAGCATTGACTACTGAATGTGCTGTTCCTGATTCTGGCTGCCTGCAGCTCAGGGCAAGCAGGGAATGATGTTTCTGGCTCAGGAAATTGGCACCTACATTGGCTGAAGTCCCGCATATGTCCCAGCCTGATCCCTGATTCTGATGAGCACCGTCTGCAAGCTGTGTGATGAAACAGAGAGGCTCTAATTATGTGATAGTCTGCTAGTGGCTATAACTGTAAATGGCATCCTGATGCTTTAGCAGTGGAAGGCTGATTCTTAATGAAATTGGTCCCTGCAGTAGCTCAGGCAAACAGAACTGTAACTTTTTAATGATTTCTTGAAGACAGGTCATGGTTTTATAATTATCTCCGTCTCTAAATGTATGGGAGTATCATTCCATTCCTCTCTCAATCAGTTTTACCTTGTTTTCTCCCTGATCATAGAAATTGCTTAACAGTTGGGATTGGTGTGTCCTTGGTGTTTATTTTAGTCATTATAGACATAAATGCTTTTTACTCTTATTTGTATGCTATTGGACTACCAGTAAGTGAATTTGCAGCGTGTAAGCTGATATTTATTAATGACAGGATGCACAGTCTGACCTACTTTTCTGTGCACTACCAGCAGTGAATATAACCCCTTGGAAGAGAAATGAGAAAACTGCCAGGAAGACTGGTATAAATGATTCACAGTAGACTATATCATCAAATACTATTGAATAATATAGCTAAGCTGTATCACTGAATCTACTGAAAAATGTAAAATTTGTTTTAAATAAATACATCACGCGCTGTTCAGAAAGTGGGGAAACGTTTCTTTGATCAAATCCAAAATTAAAGGAGGTTGTTTTTTTTTTTTTATGTTAGAAAGTTATTTTCCATGCACTTAAATAGTGTGATTTTAGAATTATAAGCATCTGGTGGTTATCCTAAAATGTCTTTGTATCATGGTCATTCTATAAATAGAGAAAGTTTAATTTTTAAGAGAAATTTAAGAGATAGTATGATTTATAAGAGGGTTTTTGTTTGTTTGCTTTTTCGTATTTTGTTTTCTGCTGGTCAATTCTGCTACAATTGTGAAAAAAAACAAAGAAACAAACAGAAAACAAAACCAAACGAAATGAACCAAAAAAACCCCTTTATTTCCTCCCTGGTCCTGTGTTATTGCAGATGTCTGTCCAATAGTTTCCCACACATTATACCTCCTTCATGGAGCCTTCATCAAAGGTGATTTAAAAGGCACAAGCAGGAGGAGTAGTACTTCACTTTGTGAAAAGCTGCAGGTTGTTGGATATCTTGGATGTTCCCCTGTGTCACCAGTGCAGCCAGTCTCCTTGTAAACACCAGCTGCAGTAAATGTGGAGAAAAAAAGATGATAAGATCGAAGATACTTGACATCTCTGTTCAGCCTTGCCTCTTCTACTTCGGTGTCTTACAGCAGTTGCAACTCAGGAGCTTATGAAATAACTCTAAGTTATATTCAGGTGGTAAAAGAGATTAAAATGACAACAAGATGTATCAAAAAACCCTAGTTCTCACTCTGCTGGGATTAACTGGACATCTTTGGGCATTTGCGTTTTAGCCTTCATGGTCCGCAGCTCCTGACTGTCAGGAGCACTTTGCTTCCAAGCTAGACGCCGCAAAAGCTGAAAAGACAGTCCACCATGCAGGTGCAGATGCCAAAGAGTGCATTTGTCTCAGAGGTGAACAGAAGATTTGAAAAGCTGTAGGCTTGCAGTCAGTTAGAAGTTATTAAATCATGGATTTATTAGTTGTGTTGGTCCACTTACAGACATGTGGAAAAGTTAAAAGTCTCAAGCACGTTAATTAAGAAATTTTATCCAGCGTTAAGAGGGAAGAAATATGGCAGCTGCTTTCACAGCAATGTTCTATGCCATTCCCGTGTTTGGAGAGAAAAATACCCCAAAATGTTGTGAAAGGTTGGTTAGGTAGATTTTAGTTTGAAATTGGTGATTCTGCAGTGTATGCTTGGCTATGGGTTTGTAATTAGCAGAGAGTAGTTACTCCAAGATGACTGGCAAAATTTCTGCACACCTTGCTGACCATACAAGGAGGAAGAAAATCAGAATTTTGAGTAGTGGCTAGTTTGTCCTAATCTGAGAGCTCCAGCACTTTTAGATTACATATCAGCTCTCAAGATGTCTTCTTTTTTTTCTGGTGAATGACTGTTTACCTACAATTTTACAGTTCTTGTGCATTATTGTACTGCAGCATTTCTGCTTCTCTGAGTCAAATGTATATACATGTTCCATCAGCTTCTCTCCTGCAGTTGTCTAGATGGATATTCAGCTTACCAAGTTCTAAAGATTTCTCTTAGCTGAACTAGAAAACTGAGGGCAGAATAGAGTTTTCTTTACAGTGGTTTATGCAACTTCTGTGGCGTCTTTCTGGTTTTTGTAAAGATCTTTCTAAACACAGTTATTTACCATCTTCCCTCAGGTAAGGTAGATGGTCTTTTTGCTAGAGCTATAGTCAGATCTCCATTTTACTAGACCTATTTTAGGATTATAGTTGTGGAATAATTCATTTGTATTTGAGAGGACCTTAGCTCATCTAGTCCCACCTCCTAATCAAAGCAGGGTTAGATGTGAGGTCAGACCAGGTTGTTCAGGGTTTTGTCTGGCTGTGGCTTGAAAAGCTCCAGAGATGGAGCCTGTACAACATGGCTGGGCAGCTTGCTCCACCGGTGGACTGTTCTCATGGTGGAAAAGTTTTCCCTTGTATCAAATCTGATCCTCTTGTTTCAACTTATACATGCTGGCTCTTGTCCTTCCACCCTGTGCCATTATGAAGAACCCAACTGTCTCGACCTCCTTGATGCCTCCCTGGAGGTCCTGTTAGGTCCTCCCAAAGTTATGTCTTATGCAGGCTGAACAAGCCCTGGCCATGCAGCCTCTGCTTAGAGGATGAGTGATCTGGTCCCTACCAGCTTGGTTGCTTTCCCCAGGACTTATGTTGTACTGGGGGGCCCAAAGCCCCACGATGTTCTGGTTGTGGTCTAATGAATGCTGCGTCGAGGGGGATAAGCCCTTCCCTTCCCAGGCTGTGCCTCTGCTAATGCAGCCCAGGAGGCTGGTGGCCCTCTCAGCTGCCCAGGTGCTGCCCACCAGCACCCCCACGTCCTCTTCCACGGAGCTGCTCCACCCAGCAGTGCCCAGGCTGTATCGTTGCAGGCGGTTGTTGCTTTACAGGTGCAGGATTTGGCCTTTGCCCTCGCTGAATTTTGTAAGGGTCCTGCTGGCCCACTCCTCCAGCCTGTCTGGGTCCATCTGGATGGCAGTCCTGCACACAAGCATTTCAGCTGGTGTCCCCTGGGTGGTGTCACCTATAAGCTTGATGAGTGTTTGCTCTTCCAGAGCATTAGTTAAGGTGTTGAGCAGCGCTGGCCCCACAGTACATTCTGGGACTGTGCTCGATCTCATTAGTGACTTTCACTCTATCAACAAGGCCTAAGTTTAATACATCAAAGTAGGATGGCGTGGCTGCTTGGCCTTTCAGTAGGAGTTGCCTTGTGGCCGCTGTTTGAAGACCAGCCTTGTGCAGCCATTTTTATTAGGAAAGCAAGAGTGGATGAGAGATCCATATAGGTACTCTCTCTCGCTCACAGCTGTAGGTGCCAGTATATTACGGGTTTTAGGCCTCTTAATTGGGATGGATAAATGTGTGGTGGAGTGGTTTGGGTGGAAAGGGAAGAGCACCATGAGGTTTTGATCGCTTTGGAGTTTCTGATCTTTCAGAGATATCTGTTGTGGGGTGGTTAGTTCTTTTTTAAATAATGTAACCAAGAGTGGAATATAGGTGTAAGAAAAAGATTCATTATTTTTCATAAATGCAGTGACTGATACATGATACCAGTGTACTCCATGTCTGACATATTTGCATCTTTCTTACTCTCTTACTATCCCTGAATCCTGTAATCTGTAGGCAGTTTCTTAAAGGAAATGCAGCTTTTGTCTACTTTCAATTTTTATGCCTTAGCGATCTAAAGTATCAAAAAGTACTGCTGTCAAAACCAGTTCTGGAGTCTGACACCTCCACCTCAAGAACAGAATGAACAGTAAAACCTGTACAACCTCAGTTAAAGAAGTTACTGTTCTTCAGAGGTGGCTTTTCTTGGGGCTAAGCTTGGGCAGCATTAGATAGATGAAGGTGCTAGTTCTCAGGAACCAAGCCTGGGAATGGGAGCTAAAATACCTTGTAAGCAATTGGTATTGTCTACCTATTTTTGTGATGAATGTACACAGCATAAAAGCTTGATGGTGTGGCCTTCTGTCTTTGGTTGAAAAACAAAAGTTCAAGATATTCAGTTATGTCATTTGCTATTTAAACATCATTTTTATGCTTTCCTTTTTTCTCATTTTTCAGTGACAATGGCAAATATTGGAGAAAAAGGTAAGATTTTTATTAGCTGTTTATAAGTGGGATTTATATATCAGGGCAATATAGTAGCTTACTGGTAGAACTGAGATACAGACCTAACCTGTTTTAAATAAGTGTATATTTTGTGTTCCTCAGCTCCTTTTATTATCCTGCTGTTCCTGAATATTGCTTTCACCATTCCAAATAAAGATGAGAAAAATTAGAACTTTGTACTCTTCTTACTGGCTTTCTGAAGTGTCAATTAAAATAATCCTTATATTCTGGTTTTAAAAATTTTTCTTCATAACAAGGAAAACTCTTGTAAAACCAGGACTTCTAAAGGTGAGCAAGGTGCATGTTGCACTCTGCACAAACTTAACTGGGAGGTGAATTTTTTCTGCAGTTTCTTTTTAACCAGCATCTTTGAAGAAACAGAAGAATCCTTCAGATACCTAACCTTTTCAAAAATAATAAAACTACCTGATTAGCTGTTATGAGAGCTTCTACCCCAAGACTGTAGCATGTTTAGATTGCTTTTGCAGATAATATTTTAATACTACAGCACAACATGGAAATGTGAAGTGTGAGGCTGTGGAGCTTTTGGAGGGAAGGGGTTGGGGGTTAGGAGGCAAACTATGCTTTTTTATACTTGTGTAATTCCATCAGGTTTTATTAAGTCATTTACGACTCCCTCACTTAGAAAAAGTAGTTGCCAATTAAGAAATACTTGCTTGAAAAACTTTTTTCAGTTCAGTGATCTCTTCCCCCTTATGAGTGCATAAGTTTATCTGCAAACTTCATCACCTGCAGGCTTAGAAATAATTCTAGTTTCTTGCTGCTCCATAGTGTGTGGGAGAGATCAGAAAAATTCATTGGGGAACTGTAAATTTCCTTATTTTTAGCTGCTCAAACCTTGGTGAGCTTCAGCCAGTCAGGAGAATTTTACCCTGCCTGTACTTCTGCCCTAAGTGTTTTCAGGGATGAAAACTGAGCAAATGGGGCTCAGCCCTACTACAGGTTGCTGCAAACTTCCAGACAACTCTAGCTACGCTAGCTATTTGTAAATGGGTTGCCTTCAAGCAAGGGATACAGTGGTTGGTTGGTTGGTTGGTTGGTTGGTTGGTTGCTTGGTGGGGCTGGTTTTTTTTTTCCAGAAAAAGTATAAAACTGGATTTCTGCCTAAGGAGCTGTGGATAGCTCTTATTTATCTGTCTTAAGGGAACTGAGGTTCATATGTTGGATTCTCAACACCCACAGACCCAGCGGAGCAGCTAGGGAACCTAGGGTTTCCATTGTGGTGCAGGGAAACTGGTTTGTAGGTAACCTGGGAGAAGTGACCAGTTGGGACCTGCGCCAGGTTGGAAGACAGATGCAAGAGCAAGCAAGAAGAGCTTAAGTTGTGTGCAGACTTTAATGGGGAAACAGGGGATAATGTCTTTAGGCTAGAATTCTTCCTCCAGTAGTCTTTTTATTTTAATGTATGAAAAAGGAATTTTCTTATCAATCTCAGTTACCATTATTCTTACAACAATAAAATATAGATGCAGATTAGTAAATGCGTAGTGTACAGAACTGGTGTAACTTGCCCTAGCTTGCCCTCACTTTATGCCATGAATATACTGTTGTTTTAAAAGTACCGATTTTTGAGTTTGAGTAAATCAGCTTTTTTTAGAGTTGACAGAAATATTCTCATTAAAATGTAGACTGTTCCTGCCAGATGCTTGCAATAGCAACATGGTCATTTAGTGTATTGTGCTTGATGTGGAGACCAGTTCTATCACTTATACTGATGAGATTTTTTTCAGTTTATAGACATGGCATATGGCTTTTTTCCCCTGTCATCCCAAAAGCTTTGTACAGTGTTGCTCCTCAGCTTTCGTTAGCTTTTGTTTATTAATTTTTTAACTGCCTAGTGACTAAGAATAAATATTTACTGCGTTGCTGCTTTTTTGAGTAAACAAACTTCAACACCAGGAACATTTATTCAGCGTTACTTTTGAGGCAAAATTACCAAAAATAAGAACATGCTGAGCTACTGTTCCTGTATTTATACACACCATCATGCATGTGCTATGGAAAATTCTCTAGCACTGCATAGCATTACATATATAAAAACATGGACTAACAATATGAGGGCAGTATATCAGATTGTGTAGTGAAAGTACACGTTTCCCTTTATGATTTCTTTGACTATCCTGCGAATTAAGTTATATAAAGACTATTTGACCATGTAGCTTCCTTATAATCTTGAATTGTCTGTGATCTGAGTTCATCTGTATAAGCAGGAAAATATTTTTCACTGTTGCTTTCCTAGCTGTCCTTTATTTGCTGCTTCCCTGGCTGAGGAAGAAAAATCCAAGGAAATACTCTTCCTTGTGCGTTAGAGCAAGTTAATCAGGGGATATGAGTTTTGGATTCACTATTTACTGGGGTGAATTGCTCAGTACAGTAAGAGGTTTTCAATGGAAACACCTACCCATCCATGGCAGGCTGTTTGGAAAAGTTAATGTTGCCTTCTATATTCTAGTAAAACTACTCATCATGGTAAATGTTGATTGGCATCTATTTTAAAAAAGTCTAAGAATAAATCAGTGGCTGTGAAGAATATAAAGTGGTGAATGAACATTTGAATGTAAATAACCTGCAGGTTTTTAAAAACCACCCTACTTACTGTCCTCCCTCTTAAGCATCCAGCAAAACAAATTAACTGGTTATGGTTACTGCTTAGGTGTTGTATGCATATCCACTCAAAGGCTCCCCTTGCTCTAGTATTTCTTTAGGTAGCTATACTTCTTTCAGGTGGGGGTGGGTCGGGGTGTGTGTGGAGGTGTTGGTGGGTTTTTTGTTTGTTTGGGGGTTTTTGCATGGCTAGCAGTCTCCCTACATGGCTTATAAAGCTAAAAAGCAGAGATGCATCAGTTAAGTAGTATTTAACAAATGCATAAAGGGAGAGTGCTTGCTAAATGATTATGGGACTCTAATAGGCTATTAACCATTCCCTTCAAACTTTTGTAATACATGTAGCCTGTATCATGAGTTTCCCCACACAGTCTGTATTTGTCTCATGTAAAGTTGCAGTGCAGTATTTTTGTTGCAAAGCTTTTGCAGAGCCTCTGTATTTTACATCTGTTGGAGTAACTATTTGTGATATGTACAGCATCCGTTTGTAAGTACTATAATATCACTGGTCTGTTTGTATTAATTCTGTTCCTTTTTGATTTTAGTTGTGTGCCTGGTTGCTTACCACATATTTTTCATGCTGTTCGTCTGGTCATATTGGAAAACAATCTTTACGCTACCAATGAATCCTTCAAAAGAAGTAAGATAAACTTAAATTTTGTTTCTGAAATAGACTAATCAAATGCCGGATTTTGTAGTATTTGAGTAACTTAGACTCTGATCTCATGTAGTTTTACACTGTGTAGAAAAATACAGATGGTAGTTACAGCTTCTTAGTAGAAGTAAGTCAGATTGCAAACAGTGTAATGACCAAGACAAAAAAAAATTACACCTTCTCAAAGTTTTAAAGGTTTTTTAATAGCATTTTAAAATTAGATAATATTCATGATATTAAGAAGAAAAAACCTCTCCACTTGAAAATATGAGTTACTTGAACTAGCAGCTTAAATCTTTGCATGGGAATATAGTACTTTTGTGTGGGGGAAAAAATGTATTTCTGTGCGTTTAAGACTTATATTGCCTGTCAGCATCTGTCTATTGTCCTCTGAATGAAAGCTTCCTCATCTGTTTCGGTATGAAGGAACTTGGGGGTTGTGGTATGAGCATACAACAGGTAAGCTGATGCTGGGAAGCCACAAATGGCTAAGCACGACGAGACCTAGTATAGTACAGCTGCATGGAAAAGAGATCTGAGTAAATGTATACCCCAAGTCTTAAGTCCAGCTTGTACAGAAGTGTTAAAGAAGGATCCAGTTGCCTTGGAGAATATTAAGGTACAAAACCAAGTTCAACATGATGTAGCCTCAAGATAATTGCTTTTAGTACAGTATTGTTTATTTTTAATTTTAATTTCACGTTCTTTCTAATATTAAAAAAAAAACCAACAAAAACGGTCAGTAGCCTTGATGAAAATCCTCCCCATGCAGCTTGGTACAACCAGCATAACTTCTTGGCCTCTTCCATCCTGTCTTTGTACAGAAACCCCACAATCCTCAGTAGGTGCAAATTTACACAACCTCTGATGTCAAAATGAATCATGCTACGGCTGCTCTGAAGTTTGAAATATCCACAAAGCCAATACTTATTTTGACATGGACTCATAACTCTAGCTCATGTAACTACCATGTCAACACAAAATAAATAGCTTGTGATTTCTACTGTCTGTTGTGCACAGGTTCTTTTCTGAATAGTTTTCATTCACTAATAAGATATGTAATTGTGGAAATAAGTAAATAATTCAAAGTAATTGGCAGCTTCCTTGAATTTCACACTGCAGTCTTTAATACAGCTCGAGGAAGAGAGGAGCAAAATAAAAAGATAATTGGAAGGGTTTTCAAATCACGGGGCTGATGCCAATAAAAGACTTCCAAAACATTTTGACAAATCCTTAGTAATTATAGTGGGATTCCAAAGCCATCATACAATGCTACTGAGGAACTTCAAATGGGATATTAAAAGTATTCAAGTTGGGTAATAGGAAGCAATGTGTAGTGTTTCTGTGTTCTTTGAATTTACACAATGTTGCTGGCAGTAAGTGACATATCTTTGTTGTTCCATGTCTTTTTCCTAATCTACTAAAGCAGTATTTTTAAAATTTAATTAGGGTATTTTGTAATGTTAAGTTACTGCTTGGCTTTCAGTTCTAGAATGAAGTCTCAAAATGTAAAAGGATGTATTTTCAGCTTAACTGAACTGACTTACCAACTATAGCAAATACTGGTTTGAAGACTGAAAACCAGATAAATATTCTGCATTTTGTTTTCATGAATACTGCAGCTGGTAAAAACCACATAGCCTGTATATTTCTTTTTCTCTTATTTCAACTTTTTACACATATGAAAAGCACTAAAGTTCTGGCTGCAGTTTATCTTTAAAAGACTTTGAGGGACTTCACTTTAGTGTGTGCCTTTCTATACCTGTGTGTACCAGCTATATACAGGCATTGCATGAAGGTGGGAGAGAAGATGGGTTTCCCAGGCAGGAAGGTTTTGTAGACTTAGGACTACTCTGAGAACCAATACAAAATGATGGAGCAATAGCTCTGTGTACATCAAACAGGAAACATTAAGGAAGAAAAGTATTCTGAACTAAGTTTCTGCAGTGAGAAATCCTATGTATCCTAATGTAAATCAATTCAGATGTTGGCAAGAGTGTTCTTGCTGGGGAAAAAGTGAAAGGTGACCTGAGAAACTCACAGTAAACAGTGAACCTCCAGCTTCTGCTGAAAGATTGTGAACTTTGTCAGAAAGGTAGACTGGTGCCTCCTCTATGGAGGTGAGAATAGGCTCCTAACCGTATGTTTCTTCTTAGTTTTACATGCATCACTTTCATTTAGGAAAAAAAATAATATTATTGTAATAACTAGCCTTTCTGTAGACATAAATGCTACACAGAGAGGGCTTCTGTTTCAAGTACAGGTCAGAGACAGGCACTCTTCCTGCCAAATACAAAGTTCTTTTCAGAGGTGATTTTGTATCCTGTTTCTCTGATGGAGATACCAAAGACTTCTGTATCTGCCCGTTTCTAGAAGCTACAGTGACAAAGCTGACTATGTTGCTGTGTTGCAGAGGACTTTCAGAGTATAAGAAATTTGGACTACTTCATTTATACCGTGCATCTCTTTCAGTAATTTTTACCCTCTGATTGTTGCCATTTTGGGCAGTGACAGAAATTGTCCTTTTATTCAGGAAGATGTTAAGCCATGGTTATTCTGTCAAACAGGACACCCATTTCTTCCTTCTCTCAGCCATCTCTGAAGTAAAAACACACACTAAGACCTGCATGAAGAGAACAGCAACTCTCCAGTGGCAAAGAATAAAAGGGAGGATGACAGACACCAGAAGAGAAATAAAACTATCTTTTCTGCTATTACTAGTAGTGTATTTTCTTTCGGTTAAAGACTGACATACCTCACTTATATTCACTAGCTAATATTTAGTATTACAGAATTAAATCAACTGACCTTTCAAAGTAATGGTAAGCTCTTGATCCTCTCCTTAAACAGTGTCACTTACTACTTCTGGAAGCATTCAGCATTGCATCAATACCAAATCAGAAATAATCTTAATTTTGTCTTCAGTTGCCATAAACAAATTAGTGGTATTAGGAACACAGGTTATTTGCTGTAATACCTTGTAGATGCTAATAATCCATCTTTATATAATGAATATTTATGTCTCTTTACATCTCTATAGCTACTTAATTTAACTTGAGATTTGCTAACATATCTTTGATTTTTAAAATTATTCCAGTTTCATCTATCATACTCAGACAAGGAGTCCCTAGAGAGAGAGCCTAGAGGTGAATCCCAGCAAGAAGTCTTAAGACGGGCAGCCAAGGATCTTCCTATCTATACACGGACAATGTCTGGAGGTAAATAGGTGTTCAGGGGACCATCAAAGGCAGGGTCTTGATGTGCTACCTAAACTAATAAAATTAAAAAAATCAAGGGTTTGGATTGTAGGGAAGAATTGCTTTTTATACTTCATAAAATAACAAAGTGACCCAAGAACTTAACTTTAATGTAGTTTTATGCAGCTACATTTACTCAGTTGAAAAATTGTTGGAAAGTAAATTGCTGCATACAATTTAAGATTTCAAAATGCAGTGACAATGCCTTGCTAAATGTTTGCAAACTGACATGAACAGATAGCTTGTAGTACTAACAAACTACAGCAGAGGCCTTAGCAGTGTTTAACTGCATAGACTTCTTCTTATATATGAAAAAAAATTAAATTAATCACTCTCTGCATGTCATGCATCGGTAGATAGATCACAGTAAGAAACTTATCGGTTTACTTGCTGGTTGTTCAGTTGCAAGACCAAAAATTCTTCCAAACGAAGAGTTAATCTTAACCTACTGATATTGTAAATTTGTGAATGCTGGCTAGCTAAGCAAATCCAAGAGATAATCTTATATAGTAGATTAAATCTGTTAGAATAATAGCTTAAAATAGCTATATTGTTGAACAGTCTTTAAAGGTTTTCCAGTCTAGTGAGGGTTTTGTGAGTTTTGTTGGTTCACTGGTTGTTCTGCAGAGCTGAGGGGTTTGGAAGAAAAAACCCTGATTAGCATAATTAGCAGAGATTGCAAAAACTGAGCTTTTGGGGTTCACTCTGCTAGATTCAGCATTGCAAGTACTTTAAGAATGCTTCAATATTTGCAACTACTTCTGATCATGCTGAAATGCATTCCTGGGGGTCCTGCTGGGCTGAGCTGCTGGTATTTGCTTTTGTGCAGACTTCAGGAATCAAAACGTGTAACTGTACATTGAGATCTAATCTTGGAACTTTTTTCTTTAGCAATCAGATACTGTGACAGATGCCATCTTGTAAAACCAGATCGTTGCCATCACTGTTCTGTATGCGACAAGTAAGAAAATATTTTAAATAAGTGATTTTCTGTTTAATGAATTTTTGTCTTGACACAGAAGCTTTTATTTTTTTATGCATAGGTTTTTCAGGTTTAATGTTTTGGCAGATAAGTGGGGTTTTTTTCCTTAGAATTTTTTCAGATTTAGTTTTTATTTACTTATTTGTAAGGAAGTCTGTAACTTACTCTAATTCATTTGATGGCTTTCTTGATGCCAGCATGGATTACATGGTCTTATACATTCTTTATAATGGTTAAAAATTATGAATATTAGTAAAGAATTTCCTTAAGAATATAATAAAAAATAGCTGATAAACAAAAATGTGCTTCTTTTGTTAGAATCTGAATAAAGATCACTACCCATCTCAATCTAATCATGGTGTCACTTACATCTTATCTGAGGTAATAAACTTCATATCCTATTTTTCATTGGATAACTTGCAGGTTATTTTTGTTCAAAGAAAGAAACAATCAAGCATCCCCCATTTCTAACTGAAGCTGTAAAATAAAGTTTTTGTTTGTCTAACACAAAAGGAAGTCCACATTCATATTCCCCAGAAGTGTAATTGCTTTCTAATTTCATCTTTCTTTCAGCTGTTCTCTCTGACCTTTCTCCAGCTAGCTTGGATGTCTGTATGTTTCTCTGCTCTTGCCCTCAGTGATTTAGATTTCAAACATTAAGAGAATAGGCTTCCTCAAAGGCTGATTTATTCTTCGCTTTCATGCTGTACCACATACACTTCAGCTGATCAAACCTTCCAACATGATTGTGAGGCAGGAAGACAGCAGAGCCACTGAAAGAGTAACTGAGTTAAGGCAGAAAGAGGATCTCGGTTTTGTTGTATGGGATGGTGGTTGCAATGTAAGATAGGAACATTCTTGTGTCTGAAGAGGGTGGAGAAAAAGGGTGACCTCTGTTATCCTATGAGATGTGAGTGAAATTTGCAGGATGCCATTAGTTAATATATTTTGCAGAATACCCTAATTTTGTCATTACCTTGTTAATATTCCCTTGCTTCAATTATATCTGATTTTCTTGTGCATGTTTTATTAATGGAGAGTCATTAATCGCAAAAATATTTGGGCATTTTTCAAATCAGGTAAGTTCTTAAAAACTTTATGTGCATCTGTATGTATTTCTATAAAAGCAAACCATGTACTTGCAAACATATTTAGTTATATCACTAAGTATATAATAATTGAAATAGCCCAATTTCTAAGGCTATGTCAGAGGATAAACAATAGTTGAAAAACCTATACAGAATGAGGACCAAATCCTAAAGCTGAAGTCATAGATTGTGTTTTCTTAAATCACTAAGTTCTTGACAGAACAAGTATGTTTGATTTTGAGTTACCTACAGTTTACTTTAGGGAAATTGTATTATGTGAATTTACATAGACAATGTTGTTAAATAGGTTAGGTAACCAATAGTACATATGGGTAATTCTTAATCTGTATGTGAATAATTTAAATCTGACACGTAATTGTGCTTCTGACTTTTTTTTTTTTTTCCCCTTTTGTAATGATTGGAATTCTGTTGGGGTGTTTTTAAGATGCATTTTGAAAATGGATCATCATTGCCCTTGGTGAGTGTACTATTGGCTTTCTTTTCTCTACTTTCTGATTTGGTAAACTGAACTCTTGATGAGCCTGTTATGAAGGTGATGCTTCTCTATTCCTAGAGTTAGATAAGTGAAGCTGGAAGATTATGTGAAAGTACTGGTCTTGCAGGACCACTCGAGTTATTTACTGTATGTCCTCTTTTCCTAGCATTGAGATGTGGAAAGAAGTTCATATATAATTTTTCTTAGACCTTTGAGTTAGATAACTCCTTGTTTTTACACTTAGGATGAGGTAGACTTCTGGTCAATAAAAAAGCTTCTTTTAAGAATTGCATCTCTTCTTCATGGAAATTGAGTATTACTGTGGCTTAGTTGCATTGAATGTTGAAATGCTGTCCTATGTTAAAAGCCCAAGGGAAGGGCTGTGCTTTGTTCCCCTTACTGAAGCTCCCAGGGTAGTTTGAGTGAGCTTGCTGGAAACAGCAGGTTAGCTCTTTTGGTTTTATGGGTTCTTTGTTTTCTTTCATTTTTTTCTCCCCTTTCCCTCCTAGCCTCCCTCATGTTGCTGCTATGTCAGCCTGCGCAGTGGTTTTGTTTACCTGTCTATTCTCAGCAGCCCTTGGACATTGTGGGTAGACAGGATATGTAATAAATTTTTAAAGAATCATAGAATGGTTTGGGTTGGAAGGGACCTTAAAGATCATCTAATTCCAACCCCCCTGCCATGGGCAGGGACATCTTCCACTAGACCAGGCTGCTCAAAGCCCCATCCAGCCTGGCCTTGGACACTGCCAGGGATGGGGCATCCGCAGCTGCTCTGGGCAACCTGTTCCTGTGCCTCACCACCCTCATAGTGACATTTTATGTCAGTTTGGCAGGTATCTCACAGAAATAATTAAAGTCAATTGTTTAGTAAGGTCCCAGTTCAGAGGACTAAGTGGCAGATGGCAGTTCTTCACCACATGAAACTGATCAGAAAAGATTAATCTCCTGTGTTGGTCAAACTGAATAGTAGATGGTTCTAAGCAGCTGGTTTCACCTTCTTAAATCAAATTTCTGGGCAGAGGAGACTCTGTCCTGTGAGGAGGAAAGGCTGCTGAGCTCCTCCTGTTTTTCTTGGTTCTGACTAAAGCCTCTTACATAATGCAATATGATTTAAGAATCTTCCTTTATTTGGCAGCTGCATGGCAGATACAATTGAAATTAAATATTTAACAATATAGGGCAGAGTTCCTTCCTACATATTTTTTTGCTGTAGGGATATTGGCATGTGAAAGTTGATGATGCTTAGTATTAGTTGTGTGCTTCTTAAAAAAGCCAAAAAACACACACATCCCAACTTCCCCCCTCCCCCCAACCCCAAAACAGATAAAAAACTGTTGAATTGTTGAATGCAGAACAAATTTTTTAGAAGAAAAACAGCTGTTCCCTTTTTTCGGCTCTCTTATAACCATCTTGTAGAAAGCTACAAGAAAAATAGCTGTCAGGCTATTCCTGATAAAATATCAGTGAAAGGTTTTAACATTACTTTTATTATTCATTATTATACACACTTCTTACAAGCTTTATGGTCTGTTTAGGATTTTTTGGGTTGTCCAGCCTTAGGATACTACATGAAAATACCCATGAAGTAAACTTCAATTTCAGAATAAAAAAACCTTTGCATCAAATAACAAATCATAAACAGAGCACTTCAGTGTTGTGTAAAGGGACAGCGAAGTGGTATTTCACTAGGGCATAGACTTCTAGAAGAATAAACCTAGTTTTCCTCTCAGTGGCATTTGCTTATTTTATGTATTTACAGACTGTTCGTATCCAAACAACATAAACATATCCAGTTGAGGGAGGTTTTACATTGCTCATTGTTTTTAATCTTATAAGCAATGGGTGCAAAAAGAAAAAACAGAAATTGAGAGGATACTTGAAACGCATGTAATGCTTCTTGATGGAGAACTGATCCTTTTGTACTCCAAGTAACAGAAATGCATGAAAAAAAAAAAAAAGAGGTATTATCTGGCTTTATTTTTCCTAATTTGAGTGGATGTCCACAGTTCCTTGCTCACCCTGAAAAAATACCTATGAGGAAGTGACAAGAGAGTTTTGAAATACTGCAGAGATGCTGATCAAACTTTATAGTTTCCTTTAATAAAGACTCATGTTCAGAGGTTCTTTGGGAAATATCATATGGCTCTTTTGCCAACAAAAGCAAGGGTGAAAATTGTACAATAGGTGGTTTTCAGCACACACACACACAAAAACCCCCACATCATTAGGTCCACCTCTGCTTTTCGTGTTGGGATTTTTTGGTTGGAGCAAGTTTGGTGGGAAAAAAAACGTATAATGCTTAGGGAGAGCAGGCAGACATTAATGGGAATTACACTATTTTAACATTCTGCTAGGAGAAGCATTTCTGGAGAGAGGACGGGTAAAAATAAGCTAAGGAAGGTAAGGTGAAACATTGGGAAGGCAGAGATAGTAAGCTGGTAGTCATGTCCTAGCCCCAGGTCAGCTATCTTCTGCTTTTTAGGAGGCTTTGTATTGGCTATGCGCCTGTGCTAATGGAAGTGCTGTGATAAATGGAAATACTTATTGCTAACGGCCATCTAACTACACTAAAATGTTTAAGTGATGCAGAAATAAAAGCATTAGTGATTTCTATGCTAGTGCTGCTGCTACTCATACTATAATATAGATGGAGCTGCAGACAGGAATGGGATGGCTTGAGACATCACCAAAAATATAATTTCTGTGTAACAACTCTAATACTAACAAGGTGCATTAGGAACACCTTAAGAATAATTTGAAACATCTTTCCTTTGTCTTTTGAGTCATCTGAAAATAATTTAGCATCTCCTTAGTTCTGTGATGCTTTTTAACTGAGTTGCATCACCTTCAGTGCCTTGCAAGTTATTTCTTTGCCTGCATTTTCAGTAAGCTAACTCTTGAGACACAAAGGATATTTCTTCTTATTCTACTTAAAAATTAAGTGTTTTAAATGTTATCTGTAACCGATATTGTTAACCTGGACTGTTCTTCTGTATGAATGTTTCACTGCAATAGCACACCATTATTTAGTCAGTTTTCAGTACATTTATCCATTTTACTCTTCATCAAAAATGTTAGACTTCAAATCTAACCACCGTTCTTGGGTTTTATGATTTCATACTGTATGTTCAAATAGTGCAATTACAATTACCTATGAATTACCTCTTCCAGTAACAACTCCTCAGTCTGGGGCTTTTTCAAAATTGAAGGGAGCAGAATAATTTATGAAAGTTTGTTTTAATATGTGTACTCTATGCAGTAGTGTGAAAGAACAATGAGAAAGAAATCTGTCTTTGATTCAAGAAGTTTCATCTTTGGAGAATAACATTTCACTTCATACTTCTCATACTAAACAGTGTCATAAAGTAAAAACTGTCCTAAAATAAATACCATGAAAGGAAAATAGGGTTATCATAGAAACTTTGAATCTGAATTGCTTGCAGCTTATCATGGCTTTGCTTACTTTGACATGCTTAATGAAAAAGAACACGTCACTGTGGAAAGTTGTGAATGTACTTTCCAGTAAGAATCATGATGAGCTTAGAAATTTATCTTCTGGGGTTTTTCATTGGAACAGCCTGTTGTGAGTCCTTCTTAACTGTAGTTAATACAGATGCTTAGCTATTGCTGCATTTTTAAATGGTGATGCTAAACGTCATGTTTAGCCAAGGTAGCATGTTTTGTAAAAACAAATCCTCTATTCACCTTGATGATGGGTAACAGTAGTGTACAGTGAAAGTTTATTTGGTATTGTAAGACTTTACCATGTATCCTGCCATTACCATCACTGTCTCCCTAAAGAAGAGAATAGTTGCAATAACTTCTCCTGTACTTCTAGAAGCTAAAGTTGAGACTTACCACGTATTATTATTTTTTGAGAATTATTTTTCACATACAAGTGCTTTCATGGATGTAGTCTTCTCTTAATTAGCTGATCTTTCTGACAGCAATTATCAGTTAGTTAAAGGTATATGGATATGGTGGGTTGACCTTGGCTGAACGCCAGGTGCCCCCCAAGCTGCTCTATCCCTCCCCTTCTCAGCAGAACGGGGGGGAGAAAACAAGATGGAAAAAACCCCTTGTGGGTCAAGATAAAGGCAGTTTAATGAAGCAATAGCAAAAGTTGCATATGTGGAAGTGAAGGAAAACAAAAGATGTTATTCTCTGCTTCCCATCAGCAGGTGATGTTAGGCCACCTCCCGGGAAGCAGGGCTTCGGTACGCATAGCGGTTGCTCGGGAAGACAAACTTCATAAATAACAAATGCCCCCCCTTCCTCCTCCTTTCTCTTAGCTTTTATGTCTGGGCAGGTGTCACATGGTGTGGGATATCCCTTTGGTCACTTTGGGTCAGCTGTCCTGGCTGTGTCCCCTCCCAAGATCTTACTCACCCCCAGCCTACTGGTGGGGAGGCTGGAGAGCCAGCCCTGATGCTGTGCGAGCGCTGCTCAGCAGCAGCCAAACCACCGGTGTGTTATCACCACCTTTCCAGCTACCAACACCAGCGCAGCGCTGGGAGGGCTGCTGTGGGCTCACAGGATTATTTTTCTTTAATTCGTATGTAGAGTTATGTCAAAGTTAGCCGTGTGGTGATAACTGTGGTTAGCTTCTTAATGCAACCAAATAAAAGGAAGAGGAAGCTGTTTACCAATAAACTGTTTGTGGGTGGTTCTCCAGTATTTTTAATTTGGTGGATGTAATATAATTACATGTTTAATAGAGCTCTGAAGTTCACAATATGTAATATATTGTCTCTAATGGGAAGATGCTATGGTACTAAATAGACCTTAATCGCGTCTTTCTGATGAGTGTATACTAGTTGCTCATTATCATGTATAAATTTTTAAAAAATTGGAAACAAGTGAACCTGAAGCCCATAAGTAGAAATGATAAAATGACAATTATTTTAACATTTGGATGTGTATTTGCATGTTGCTAATCTCTTTTATTTGCTGTCATGTTGCCATTGATATGGAATATGTTCTGTTTATTCAACAGTAGTATTTCTCTCATTATTTTGTGTAAATGTAAGTATTTTAAGGAATCTCCTATGAATACTCTTCAAAATCTTACTGAGAAGTTTTAGTATGTAGTACGCTTAATGAAGGATTATGTGAATTAAATAAGACTGCTTTTATTTTCACCAAATTCAGTAGAGATTCAAATTCTTGGCTTGTACCTGTCCAGTTATATGCAGTGTGCTGAATGGTAAAACATGGATACTTAAACTTACCTACAAACTAAAAAAGGAACTGTAACTGCAATCTGGTTACATCTGATGTACTGGGAACAGATTTCATACCATAAGTGAAAACTGAATTTCAGTAAGCTGTTGAAAGTGATATTACCTGATAGAGTTCTCTGGGTTCTCTGGGTTTTTGTGGTGGTGGTGGTGGTTTGGTGGTTTTGTTGGGTTTTTGTGTTTTAGCTAAAATTACTAATTTGGGAGTTGAAGCTAAATACATTTCAGTAGCTTGAGGCACCAGAGATAGGAAGCAAAAATTGATTTACATGCTGATACTAACTTTTTTAGAGTAACTAAGTTTAATTTTACATTGAGTGAAAGCAAAGAAAATAACTTCCATTACATTCCATTTTTACTTTTCTTTTTTTTTTTTTTTGTTATCAGGGTGAACAACTGTGTAGGATTCTCCAATTACAAATTTTTTCTTCTTTTCTTGGCTTATTCGCTACTGTATTGCCTTTTCATTGCTGCAACAGATTTACAGTATTTTATCAAGTTTTGGACAGTAAGTACCCTAATCTATATACTGTCTTTAAGTGTGTGAAGTTACCAAAGTGCAAGAATTCTACAACCTGATACATTGTAATCTAGTATCTCCTAATATGAGGTACAAAATTTTATCTAATAACCATAGCTGTCTATTTTTTTATTTATCATGGTTTATGAAATTTCACTTGATTCTTCATTATTCTGAAGCTGCATAGAACAAGTATGCAATTATTTTACAAGGGAATGTTTATTATAGATAGGTTTTGTTAACTTTGTTTAATGCTATGCTATCTTCAGAGAAATTTTCTAGTATTTTAATTATGATTATCTGGGTTTACACATTAGGATATTACCTTCTTAGATTTGCAATATTTTTGCTATGAATATTCTGAAAAGGCTAATTAAACAAGACAGTTTTTTAAAGGTAAATTATTCTTCACTAAAAGACACTTCAAACCAGATCCAAATTTCAGATTCTTATTGCCAGTATTTATACTTCATCAAGAAAGGGCCTGTTTCTTTAACTTAGATGCTATCACCAACCTAATTGCGTGGCCGTAGGTACATAGAAGGTGTGTAAATCATTTATTCAGACTCTTGCCGTGTAGTACATTTGTGTCTCCACTGATTTGATATGGCTGAATACAGCGTTATTAATAATGCAACTAAACAGCTATTTCCCCAATTCTAATGGCATGATTTTTTTTCATTTTATTTTTAGAATGGTCTTCCTGATACTCAAGCCAAGTTCCACATCATGTTTTTATTCTTTGCTGCAGCAATGTTTTCTGTCAGTCTGTCCTCTCTCTTTGGCTATCACTGTTGGCTTGTCAGCAAGAATAAGTCTACATTAGGTAAATAGATTTGATGCTTCTGTGTTTGACAGCAAAAAGTAAATAATAAAGGTATATTATATGTATGTGGGTAATGGAAAAAGCAGGCAATCCTATAGAGATAAGTTCCTTGGATCCTGGTTAGAAGTGCCCAGATCTGGCGATGTCCAGTACTGACTCCCTAGTTCTGCTGCTCCCTGGAAATTTGGACTCTTTTCCTCTTGCCCCAAGGGGCCGAGCTGTTAATGAACTTAGCCTCTTCCTTCCATTTCCTCCCATTCACAGCTTGTTAACAGAAACTGAATAAACAGGAAAAAAAAAATAATTGAGGACACTTTGTAATAAGTGTTAGACACATTAATGCATGCTCACACAAGTGCTTCTTGCTTGGCATTCTCAGCTCCCGGGTCAGAGTCCTCTTAATGCAGTGTCTCAATCAGGGCAGTGCCTCCAGCACTACTTTCCCACCCCTGAGCCTCTCTTCTTCTAAACTATTGCACATGCAGTAGTTTAGTAACGAAGCCATGACAGCTTTAAGTGGGACTGCTTAAATCATCCTGGGACCTGTTTTCCTAGCCTAACACGGGCATCTGAAAGGGTATTGCTATTTTCCCTTCCCCCTTCTTTAAAACACCTTGTAAATAAAGCATAATCCATGTTAAAGGTAATTTCTAGCAGTTCAGAAGGACAGTTTCTGCATGGTTCCAGCATGGTTTGTGTGAGCTGTACTATCAGGACATCAGGACATGGTTTGCCTACTATATATATCCAGTTAAGGGAATTAAATCAGCCACTTGGTGGAAAGTGAATGAGTTTTCTGCTTCAGGCACTTTGCAACACTTGAAGCTATATTTAGCTCTCTTCTCCGGAAATTTAGGTTGGGCGTCCATGGGGAATAATCTGGGTCTACGAGTAAAGTGCTTTCTTTATGCAGCTGTAAAAACACACAATGTTTTCATACCCCAGGGTGTTATAAGCTAGTCCTACTACTAAAGTAGGTTAAGCTTTTCTTCTTTTCCACGACTCTTTCTGTAGTAAACCCTTTGTGTAGATTTTTCTTTCTTGAACACTGTGGTATAGTCACATGCTGAAATCTTCATATAACATGTCAAGCCTTCTTAAAAATTGAGTTCCTCACTTTTCCTTGCCTTGATTAGGGAGGAGGCTGAAGAAGGCTTCCACCCTTCCTCAGCCTTAGCACCTCCTCTGCACGCACGGTAACTGTGAGCACTGACTGGCTTTCATGAGTAGACTAGCATTCTGTTATTTGGGCAGTACAGCCTTTTTTCTTGGATGATGGTATGTATCATCAGTGCAATTGCCTAAACATCAGTGTGAAAATTAAACATGCCATCTTGCGAAGAGCTCTAATCTTTTTTTTTTCTTTTAAGAGGTATTCAGAGCTCCCATATTTCGTCACAGAACAGACAAGAATGGCTTTAGCTTGGGCTTCAGCAAAAACCTAAGGCAGGTGTTTGGTGATGAGAAGAAATACTGGTTGCTACCTGTGTTTTCAAGGTACGCTCAGTTTTTAATGCTTCATTTGTTGAAACTGTTGAACAATCAGGATCCGCAGGGTTTGGGGGAGGGCGGGTGTTAGTTTTTTGAAATACAGTAATATTCACTTTAGAAAAAAGTTCTTTGAATTTATTTTTTTTTAGTTATGACACTAATTCTGAATTTTTCAGTCTAGGGGATGGCTGCTCCTTCCCAACTTGCCTTGTTAATCAGGATCCTGAGCAAGCTTCCACACCTGTTGGTCTTAATTCAACATCCAAAAAGTAATCTGCTCTCTGTTACTCATTTTAAATAATTGATACTCTGGTTTTTCCTGTGCACATATAAATAGAACTATGTGTAAGCTACTTAAAAGTGGTAAGCAAATGAAGAGTGTACTATTAATAAATACAAGTCAGATTTGTCGGATTTTAAACTGCTAGACTGTAATTCAGCTAATGCTCAGATTTCTATTTAAAGTTATGGAAATAAGGTGGGGGTTTTATGCACACGCGTGCACACACACACACACACCCCCCATCCTCCCCATGTGCTTTGCCTCAGTTTAGTGGCATCCCAGGACCTGAATTTTCCACACCTGCCTAACATTCAGTATCAGCAACATTCTGTTCTGCATCAGAGGCAGTTAGTCAGTGTGTCTCTGATATGCATGTGTCACCTTGCAAGGCTTTTGGGGGAGGCCTGGCTTTGTCATATCTGTTGAAAGATGCTTTGCATGAGGGAATCCCAGGCCTCAGCACTTGTGCCAAAGCACAGGAAGCTGCATGTTAAATACATGTGTGTTGTTTCTGCTGATAATAGGACATATTTTCTCAATTCTTATTCTTTATGGACATGACATTTTTAGTGTAAAAAGTATGCAGATACCTTTAAATAAATAAATATAGTAGTTTAATATTTCATATTGTAACAACTTTGCCACATTTATGTGATGACGTGTGATAAGTATAGTAGACTTGAATATGTGACTAAGAAATCATAATGGGCTCATGCTGACAGTCTTTTTTTCATAAGAGAATTACATGATGTTTCAGCTAGCTTTTTATTGATGTTTTAAATCTCACTTCAGTCATCCATAACTTATATTAGGCAAGAGATTTTGGAGATGTTCTCTCCACTATTTATTATGTCAGGTTTGTTGTAATGGGAGAGAATATGGATAGAGTGCGTTTCAAACTGAAGTACAGGTATTACTATATAATAGCTGTCCAAAAAAAAAAATCGGAATGTTTTCCTGTTCTGAGCTAGGGAGTTGCTTTTTAGATTGCGCTTGCATCTGTGACAACTACAGTGTAATGATGTATGTAATGATAAAAGTGTAGTGATTCATCAGAAGAGAAGCAAGGTAAGATGGGGAAAATGCTGTGTACAACAAACTGTAATGTGTGGTAAGATAATGAAAAATTACTGTAGTTTACTGATGCTCTTTTTATTGGCGTTACAGTGAGAACCACCTGTTCCCTGCAAAGCCATTGCGTGATTCCCAGAGCCACCTGCTTACAGATACACCGTCTTGGTCAGAAACTGGTGCGAAGGCTGAAAAGGGCAAAGTTGGTAAGGAATTGATTTATGTTGCAATAATTACTTTTGTAATGAACTAGTTTTGGAGGATATAGTATAAAAACAACCAAGGTCACTTGGCTTGCATTCATGAACCAAAATTCATAGGAGCTTATTTTAAGCGCATGTTTGTAGGAAGTTCCATGTTACCATGCTGCTGTGCCCTTCCCAGTTAAACCTGACCAAGAGATACTGAGAACACTAACACCAGTAGACGCTGATTACGTTTTAGGCTGAGTCTGATAGTTCTTTTGGCGACAAACTGCATATACCAGGATATGATGACACCTTGTTGTGACAGTGAAAAGCTGTGTAATGAACACAGGATAGGAATAGACTTGGTAATAGTGGAATGAAATTAAGATGGATTGTCAATTAAATTAGGGTGCATTATTTGCTGAAATAGGCATGAACCTTTTCCTGTGGAAATATCGTTGTTTGTCTTTACAGGTATGAGCAATCCTGCATTAACCATGGAAAATGAAACCTAATTTCCCTTAAAAGAAATATGTGAATATGTAAGGAAAGGTATGTTAATATTCTCTGTACCTAATATGTTATTCCATGATTTCTTACCACTTGAAGAATGCACAAAAGAAAATTACTAAAGCACTTCCTCTCTGTTTTCTTTTTTATTATTTAATTCTTTTTACCATGAGTAGTAGCAGATGAATTCATAGTTTTAAACTAAACCTCCTATTTCTTGATGTGTCATGCTTGCAAGATAGTTTGACCTTTATACCCATTGCTTTTAGGTAATATTCAAAAATATTACTATTATTCCTTTCCTTACAATAATGAATTTGTGACTATTCAAGCTGTCCAGCAAATATTTATAAAGCAAAGTCTGAAAATGATGTTAGTTCTTAACACAACAGTCATAACTCAGCCTTCTAAAGCAGGTAAAGGTCTACCAGATGATGAAGGAAAAAAGAAAAAAGATTTATTCTAATATATAAGCTATTAGAAGCTTGTTCTTCTATGCCAGGTACTCGGCTGCATCCTATTTAATAATCACAAAGTGTTGCCTACTGAGGACAAAATGTGTCCATATGACTTGCTGAGCATTTAGTCACCTATTGTCAAAACCAGCTGAGATTTGATTTCTTGCATTGATATTTTGCAGCACAGAGTTCATAGAAGGCAGGTTTGACAAGCAGCTAGTAAATCCTGTTAACATACCTAAGAGGAGACCTTAACTCGGTTGCAGGCAATGAACACAATTGATCATCATAGTCACTTTAGTAGTTGAAGATTTCTAACACCTCCAAAGCTTATGGAAATCAATTATTTCATATTTAAAGCTGGATAAAAGCTTTTACTCCAACCCTAAGAGTTTCAGCATACCAAGTAATTTACTATTTTCCAACAACATTGGAGGAGTTACTCCAGCGAGGTCATTTCCATCTTTGCTATTGGAAGCACGCTTATCAGTCAGCCTGAAAAAGTGTCTCAAGTGCATGTCCTTCATTTGTGTGTGACTTGCCTCCTGGACATGCTGTCATGGCTCTCAGGTTGCTCTCGATCACTCCTGGAGGAATTAGGAGGCGTGGAAAGTCATCAGAGAACTGCAGTGATCATTACTAGACCCATCAGGCATGGTATTGCACTGTCAAGGCAGATCATGAAAATAGTAGGTGTGCAGATACTAACAGGTGGCCTGTAGCTTGGACCAAAAAGGTCCCAAAAGCTCAGTTGGATTCATCAGAGAAAATTCTTGAGCCTTACTTTCTGGTTTTGTGCTAAGTGGTGGATGAAGACACAGATGGTTCCAGATATAGGTACATCTACAAACTTGATGATGGTGTGAAGTGTTAAAGTGTTGAAAACGTGGGAGTCAAATGAACAGAGTTAAGCAGACGAGCGAATGAAACTTTGAGATTGGTTGTACCCTTAGCTCTGTCTATATGGCACTTAAAAGACTCTGGAGATGTAACAAAAAACCTATATTACTGTATGTATACATATATATATATCTATATATATCTGACATACAGTCGCTGGAATAAGAGCCCTTATATAAAAACTGGTTTACTTTTTTTTTTTAAACTACTTTGCATTTAACTTCATTACTTTATTGTCAGTATTTGAGTTATATTTGTTCCTAGGGAGTGAATAGAATACTTTAATATAAAGACGCTGAAGTCACAACAACAAAACAAACAAATTTAATCTTTGACATGAAAAACACAGGCCACAGCCCCTGCCAGTGTATTAGAAATTTGAATTTCTGTCCCAGCTAAGGGTATGTTCAATATTCTGTAACCTGCGATGCTTTATAGTTAATCAGGGGACTAATTACTGAGATTGCCAGATGTGGTTTACATTAATGTAATTGAGAATTAATTTTTAATGATATTGGTACCTGGAAGCACTGTAAAAATAGCTCACTTCATATTATAAACCGGTGGCCTGCTTGCTATGTAGTCGGTTTTTAATCACTGTCATCCTGAGGTGAATTAATAACCTAACTGTGAACGGTCTGTGTTTCTCTTCATTCAGCTGTTGTTCACTTTCCCCTTTGAGCTGATAAGACTCATTACAATAACTTAATTTTTAAGTGTTCTTCAATTCTAACAACTTATTTTGTGATGAACTTTCTCTTCCAGTTCAAGAAAAAGCTGTCGCTGGAGGAAAACAGATTCTTCCAAATATCAGCCCAGTTGGCCAGCTGCTCCTGTCTGCTCCTGTGTGGATGTGCTCAGAAAACAAACTGACAGATGATTAGCTGTCTCCATGTCACTGCTTGAAACATGAAACTAAACATACTATTTCTGAACCATATAAAATGTTTCAACTTAAAGTTACTGACTTTGAATGGTGAAGGGTGACTGAGTATTAGGAAATGAAAACAAAGAAATGGAGTCTGAGTTTACAGTTGTGAAAATTCAATGGCTGGTTTTACTTCAGCATTCAGCACAAGATGTGACCTTCTTATGTATCAGTCCATGTTCTTGCCTTGGTTTTGAAAATTCACCTGATAATTCAAATTGCTGTAAGTAGTTTACTTTAAAATCAAATTTTTGCACTACTGGCTTTATGAACTGGGAGAACGCCAGTGTTGATCAGAAATAATTTAGTGGTTTAGTGGACTGTATTTTCTTTGGAGTGCTTGATAGGTGACTTTTGAAGATAAGAACACCCAAGTGAAGTGTCTGACTATTTTTGGAACATTTTTGGAAAACATTGCAAAAGCTCAATTTTTCCCTCAGATCTGCACTATCGATAGTTTGAAAAGTTGTGGAGGGGAAAAAATCTCCTTTGTTAATTGAATGCTACAGTGGGTCACTGGTGAGTGGAGCGATAAAAAGCCTGCATTCAGATAGGGAATATATAAATGAAGCTGGCGAGCTGGGGATTTTGATGGGATCTATACAGGGAAGTGCTGAAATGGGGATTTTTTTGTCTCATTTGGAGCCGTTAACACATTCAGGAAATTAATGTTGGCACATAACTTTGATCCAAAAGGCTTTTTACCAACCTATGTTCCTGAGGGCCACTGTCTTTCAAAATCCTAGTTTCTTATTAATCAGTAGTTGTCTCAGATTTCTTTTTCCACTTATTGTTTAAGACACTGCCTTTCTTACTGCATAACTTAATGAATATCCTGTAAGATCAAGCAGACTTACTGTTATAACTTGTGATATTTGCATTTACAGGATAACAGATGTTTGATTGCAATACCAAAAAGCCAAGCTGCTGCACATAGGAAACCCCCTTCAGTTAAGTTAGGAAGTAGCAGCTTTCTTAGGATCAGAGTTTAATGGCCAGATAATAAATAGCATTACCAACCTTAAAAGTCAAGGAATTTTCAGCAACACAAATCTAATTGTCTTGTGCCTTTCGTATACACTACATTTATGGTATCAGTGTTTACATTTAAATGCAAATTGTTATTCTGGAAACAACTTTAGGAGGAACTTTGTTATGCTTTCTAGGTGGCTAGATAGAGACTAGTCAAAAAAAAAAAAGTGAAAACCTCTCAGACTAAGCTTAGTTCAGTTGGAGCAGAAAAGTACTTCTGTTATCAACTGAGTTACTTAGCAGGTTGGCTTGCAGTGTAAAGATGCCAATTGTTTGTTAAGAAAACTGGCAGCAGGACTAAGTGACCAATTTCAGAAAGCAAAAGTCTTACCATTAACTCTTCTACAGGCAGATAACTTTAAAATTTGTCTTTCCTGGGTTTACAACTTAAGTGATAGCTGTTGGAGCACAAATGTGGCTTTTTTTCCTAGTGAGGGAAAATGTATTTATTTTACTTTTTAAAAAAAAAAAAAAAAATCAAAATTTTACCAGCCTGAAAACACGTGTTTCTTGCCAGAAGTGCCAGAGTGTGGATCCCTTTACATAGAACACCTTTTTTTAAACTAGCATGAAGGTAGCATACAGTTTACATGATGCCTGCAGACATCTAGCAACCAAAAGTTTTTCGCAGCTATTTATTCAGTATTGTTCTGTCAGCTACACCTGGTATTAGTGTTTGTTTAAAGGCTAACTTGTCAAGGGATAATCAGGGGAGAGGGAAAATATATTTTTTAACACTTCAGGTTCTCTATCATCTGTAGAGTCTTGTTTTTTAAGCAGTTAGTCACAGGGTGGTTTGTCATGGAGCATGCATGTGAAAATACTGAGTAAAAAGTTGAAATTCAGCTTCAGTGTTACTTGCTCCATGTTTTTATGTAAAGAAAAAGTACAGGTTTCTTCCCCAGCAAAACTTGTAATGGAAATGGATCCCTCCAGTACAGATGTCAGGCTCCCTGGCTGTGTCCAGGGCTCTGAGAGCTCTGGGTAACGCTAGGGATCAGCGTAGGGAAAGGGCAGGGATAAAGGATCAAGAAATGCCTGGCTTCTCCATGTCTCAGAAAGCACTTGGAAAGCACAATAGCCCTAAATAATCTGCAGCTTCGATGCAGCCAGAGGCTGTCCCTCTAGCAGAAGACAGATGGAGGCATGGGAAACACACTGACGAAGGGAGAAGGGGAAAGAGAAATGACAGTAGCTCTGAAGTAAATGTTAGCAGAGCTGAGCCGGAGGGCTGTAACTGCAGCCGCGCTCAGGGTGGACACGAGCCGTGCCTCTGTGTAGAGCACTGTCGACAGGCTTTTGAGGGTTCCTTGCAGTTCTGACTGTGTAGAATATGGACAAAAGTGAGCTAATCGTGCTCCAAAGTATAATTTCTGATATTACTGTGTTCTTGGCTTTAAGCTCTCTAATACTTTATATAGCAAAGTGAAAATGGGTCTTTTTGACATATTGTCATTGAGCATTGATGCTGTTACAATGCACGCAGGAGAATTTGCAAAGAGGTAAGGGGAGGAAGGATGCAGTGTTTGTCTGCTTGCACTGATTCCCCTGTTCTTTATATATTCTTGCTAGGCACTTTACTACAGCCTTTTGTGTAATTTCTGTATTTTTTTTAAGACTGCTTTTTACCTATTGTACAGTTACTAATCTACTTTTTTGCTAAAAACAAAATAATAGCCCTGATATTGTCCAGCAGTATGACTGCATCTCAAGCTTCAGTGTAAGCTGGATAAATTCTACAGACCTCTCAGATGGGCCCGAGTCCCTAATGACAACACAATTGAATTTATTTTGTATATATGTAAACAGCCATATGAATCGTAGCCCCTCACACGCCTAAGAAGCTTCCTTAATATGTAGGTTAGAACAAGTCCCATACATGTCTGCACCAGAAGTGGTGGTTCTAAGTCAGTTGATGTACTGGTGGTAGAGTCTGCACAGAGAACTATTTTTATTAAGAAAATGGAACACCTAGATGTTGGCAAGCTCCTCCTGCTGAGCAAATAGACACAGCTGCTACTATGCACTTTAATTCTTGAGAGAAAAACACTGTCCACTTTAAGCTGCAGATGGAAAGGTCTTTAGTAACCTGTAGCTGCGGCAGGTAATTAATGAAACACTGCTCATTATTTTTAACTATGTACTTAAAATCAGGGCCTTCAAGCAAGGGTTCAGGAAGGTTGCAAGGAAGCAAGTTTATTTTAGTGCGTGGTATGCTGTAGCTGTTAAACAGTATTTGGACTGAGAGTTCTTGCCCAGATTCAGTTGACTGGTGTTCTGGAATGGGGGAGGAATATATTTCTACATAAATTTAGTGTATAACTTTGCCACTTGTTAATGTATTGCTCACATAAATAAATGCTTCATGTTCAGCATTTCATGTACACAGTAGTCATTGGACACACCGCTTTCAGTTTACTGGCGGCGTGCCTGAACAGCAGAACAGGATCACAAACACGGCTTCATTAACAGCATCGCTGCTCCGAGTGTGCCCTCTCACCCCTTCACCAGCTGCCTTCAACTTTTCTGGGTGAGTTTTCCCTCCCCAGTGCCATTGCTAGATCCCTAGCACCTCACACAGCACCCACACTGTGAAACGGGGTAAGGGAGAAACAGAAGCCTTCTCAGTCTTTCATGGGTGAAATGCTCCATGCCTTCATGCTGGCAGAGCAGAGCTGTACTCCTTTGGATACTGTTGAAGGCCATCAAGATGGAATTTTGTCCCAAAAAATAGGGGGCTCTTAAGCCCACCTTGCTTTATAGAACTGAGGTGCAAGGAAGGGAAGTGCATTACCAGGGTTGTCACCCACAGCAGCTTTGCTTTGTGAGGGCTCTCCCATCCTTCCCCCAGCAGACTCCTCTCAGACTCTTACTCCTCCTTGCACTTTACTAACAGTCGCCCCTAGGAAAGCACTGGATCCAAACCTGGTGCAAGTGGAATGAAACTGTCTACTCTGGGGCCTCTAAAAATGCAGGACCAGGGCTGTAAAGGTGAAAGCACCTCTCACTCGTCCCAGTTCAGGTGTCACTGCAGGATATGCTCAAAGTTTCTCCCACTTTTTATTTAAAACCCTTCCATAAATATTTGTATTGAACCATAGGCAAACATTCTCATCCAAAATAAGACTAAAAGAACATACTGCTATAGTGTATGGGTGGGGGGTGGCTGTTGCCATTTCCCTTGCAGCCAGCTAGCACTTGTTCATCTGTGACCTGGTAAGAAGACAGGAAAAGCAGCAGCAGCCTTGTGGGGCGAAATTTTGAGCAGGTGACATCTGATATAACCAAGGAAAGCCTTGCCTACTTTCCCTTTGCAGTTTTTCTTTGTTCTGTTTTTAAATTTTTGATCATCATTCATCTCTCTCTTCCCCTTCCCTTCCACAGATTGTACATTTCAAAGTGGAACTTTTCAATCGGTATCTGCATCCTCTTTATTCTTTTCCCTCCCAAGGTTTATTCCAGAGATGTAATATCTTCATTTCTGCAAGTTTTCCTAATGGCACCCATCACTGAGATACAGTAACTCAGTCATCCTGAAATCTGGCTGCGTAGTTTCCAGTATTTGGGGCAATGATTACATGCTTCAGCTTAGATCACTGTAATCTTCTCAAGCAGATGGGCCCAACAGTTTGATTGCAGCAGTTGGAATAGTGTGCTGTGAGCCACGTCCCCTTTCCCACCTCCTGCACACTCACAGTTTAACTGATTGGCATAACTGGAACAGACCCAACACTTCCTGACAGTCACCATTTTATGAAGTCATTTGCCTTTTTTTCTTCTGAAAACAGGGTGATTCTCAGTTCACCTAAGAAGGAGCCAGAGGTGCAAAGACAAAATAGACTGTACGCAAACAAGTGTCACAGCCTGAATGACAGGAACCTATTTCCAGGTATTTTCTCTATTGTATCCCAGATTAAACTGACCCATAGTTTAGAGAAAAGCAGTAGCTTAGTGATGGTATAAGCACACTAGCAATTAACCTTCACATAAAGCACTACTGAAGATACTACAGGATAGACTCAGAGGGACAAGAATGAAGGAAAACAGAGCACCTGCAAAGCTCAGCTATTACGTGATGAAAGGTAAATAAAAGATACTGCCAACTGTAACCACAGCTCTGATTTGCTGCCCTGTAAGAGATAAAGCATAATCTCTGTAATGCAGCTCAAAAAGTTCAGCTGTTGCCAGTTTCCACCTGATGCAGAGAAGGGAAGGCTTCCTCTCGCCTCCCTCCATCTCTTTCCCTAAGATTATTCCAACACAGGTAATGGAGGCAAGTGACTCATGAACGCAGGAAAGAGCAGGCTCAGGCAAGGCAATTCTCCCACTTCAGCAGAGGCAGGAGGAAAGGGGAAAGAAAGAAAGAAGGGAAAAAAAAAAAAAAAAAAAAAAAAAAAAGAAGAGAAGCCTGATCTGTGCTGGCAGAAAAAGGACAATCCAAGCCTCTGCAGAAATTGGATCTTCACAGTTGGCACCAATAAGCACATTTCATTCCCAACCCAAGACTGCTAAAAACCCAGGAGAATCCTCCTCATTTCTCTACTACACCTAGTCAGGCAAGAGGGAGGAAGACACCAAAACAGTCTCCTATAAACTAACAAAGGTACACAAGTTCAGATATAGCCAAAAGAGAACGTCATGGTATGACTAGGAAAGTATGCTGTGACAACTGATGCCTATAAAAAAAAAAAATTGAGTTGTTTTGTTTGTGAGATCTTGTTCAAACTCTACAATTTGTGGTAGTCAGACAAATACCAGTAGCTCCATTGGAGGCTTTTGGCTTTCTTTGCTGTCACTGAGTTGGTGGTGTCTAATAAAAACCTCAAGAAGCCAATTTTATTTAAAAAATTCATTACTTTGAATAATTACAAGTTAATAAACTGGCATAAACCCCTGCCATCCTAAATCCATTAACACAATGTGAATCTTAAACTCCCGGGGAAGTTCTACAAACTGATTCGCTACAGAATCCATTTCTTCCTTTCAATGCACTTAACTAGTTCTGGTGAGTTGTTAGTTAATTCAAGGTTGAGAACCCAATTGGGAGTTTAAAACAGAGGACACAAACACATGTTCTCAAGTAAAAATTACATGGGGGAAAAAACCTCTAAAAACATGTCAGCAAAACAAAAACAGATACACCATTGGGAAGTTTAAGTGAAGATGCAGGGGCTTAAGTTTGAAGGTTCCCCCCCCCCCCCCCATCTTTGAATGGCATATTTGTTAGTATGTAGCACATTTAAAATAAATAAAACCAGCAACATTTGGCTTTATGAAGCCACTTCCATTCTGTGACTGGTCAGTGAACCCCTTCAATGGAAGGCAGCTCCAAGAAACACAGGCAAGGATGGTGTGCTCATGAAGTTCAGAAAAGAACGTAGGCAGTGACCACAGCTGTCACCAAAGAAACTGATCTCAACACCAAGGGGACCAGAGATAGTCTTTGCAGTAAACAGACAGCTGTATCAGTTGAGTGGGTCAACTGGTTACGTAGCTGGCCTTCCCCAAAATCATCAACAGAAAGTATCATCTTCCTGAGCCAGCCACACCAACATGGGGGCATGTGGAGGTGGCCCAGCCCAACAGAGTGAAAAACTGAACATCCAGTAAAACCAGCTCCGAGGAGAGCAATGGGCTTGAGCTGGCTTCACCCCGTGTGTTCCCTCCTGGCAACTGGGACCATCCAACACTGATGGTGAGCATGGCACAGAGATCGGTAAAGGGAATGATGTTCGTATTGCGATTCAGCCATATATACACAATTGCTATGTTGTGTTGTGATTTCAGCATAATGCTTATCACTTCTCTAAATCAAAATCCCACATAAATTATCTTCAACTAAGTGCGTTTGTACTGAAGCATTAAGCCTTCCTCATGTGGAATATCTAAAACCACCTCACCAGGGAGCACTGGACTAACACACTCACTTTGCCAGCTGATTCAGTTAGCCCATTGCCTATTTTTTCTAAGTGACTGCAAAAGGATTATGCAAGAGTTTCATAGACCTGAACAAGTATGTTAAAGTTCTTACTCACAAACATTCAGCCAGCATGACTGAATGCAAGACTTCTGAAGGACCAATATTTATAAGCTAGGTTACTTGAAACTATTAAATGAAAATACTATAAAATTATATTATCTGCTATGTGGGTTTATGAGACGACACCTCAAAAGAGAGGTTTGATTCTGTAACTTTGGTTCTGAAGTACACGCTTACTTAAGGCGGTGTTTAAGGTTACTCACCCAGCATAAAAATTAGTATACACCAGTGCCGGCAATTAGCAGAAACACAACTTTTAACCCAGCAGAAATAATTCTCAGCTAGACATACATACAGCTCAACGTTCTTGTTATCAACCAGCTTCTCCCACCGTAACTAACCCTCCTTTTAAGACATTACTCAGACCCACTGCTTGCTCTCTGTAGTTGTTTAGGCTCCCACATTTCAAGCACTACGAGTGGAATTATCTTTGATACAGTAACATTAAACTGAAAAAAAATTAAGGAACAGCAACCCATTCCCCAAGGCACACTGTCTCTTTTACTTCAAGAACTTGACGTGCCCCGTTACCTGAAAGTGGAATCAACCACATCTCTTGCTCTTTCAGCAAAAAACAACATTGAAAAGCAAAAGCCTACATGAGGAGGCAAAGCATGGACCTGGAACAGAACAGGCTGGCTGCATGCGTTACGTCTTCCAGTACGTGCTATACGACATGAAGGAACCAGTCTTCATTGCGTGGGCTGTCCTCCGGGTGACCAATAAGCCCACGTACCTTGGGGGTGCAGAACACCCACACTTACACCTCAGACACAAGGATCCAGAGCAGGCTACGTAAGTGTAGACTCAGTGTGCTCTAGTGTCACGGAAGAGTTAGCACTGGAAGGGACCTGTGGCCATCTAGTTCAATATACCTGCTCAAAAGGAAGGTAAAATACAGCAAGCTAGTCAGAAATTATTTCCCCTTCATAAACCCAGGCTGCCTGCTTCCAACCAGCTTCTTAATCCTAGAAACCACTTCCAAACACAGAACAGCTATCTGCTCTATCACCTCCCCAGGGATCGAGGTGAGGTTGACTGGCCTACAGCACCCTGCATTCTCCTTGCCCTTCTTGAAGGAAGGGGTGACATCTTCCACTCCTCAGGAAACTATCCTGTCACCACAGCCAGTCAAAGACAATGAGAGCAGCCTCGCAATGACATCAGCCAGCTCCCTCAGCACTGGTGGGTGCACCTTAACAGGTCCTCCAAAGTTCTTTATGCCCAATTTGTTTGTATGTTCCTAACCTGAACCTCCGCTACCAAGGATAAGTCTTCCTTGTTCCGGACTGTCCTCAGACCTGGAATTCCAGAAGGCAAGCCTTAAGAGTAAAAGCTAAAGCAAAGGCGGCATTGAGGACCTTGACCTTTCTCACGTCCTTTGTCACTACATCTCCTGCTGCCATTCAGCAGTGGTCTCACATTTTATCTTTCCTTGCTCCTGATGTCCCTGTAGAAGCTTTTCTTATTGCTCCCTCACCAGATTCGACTCCAGGTAGACTCTGGTTTTCTTAACCTTCAGTGACAGTGTCATCTGTCCGTGCTTCCATCTTCTGTACACTTTTCCTGTGTTTCACTTTAGTCAAAAGCTCCTTGCTCATCAATGCAGCCTTCTTCCCACTTGTTTGATTTCCTGCGTGAGGGAATTAAGCATTCTCGAGCTTGGAGCAACCAGTCAGATTTGATTAGAGAAAGTTCTTGGATGTCAGAGGTTATAGGTCATCCCCAAATTCATACGGGGAAAAGCCTCAACTACTCTGAATGTTCCAGCCTTACTTTCTTCCATCTCAAAAGATCCTTCTTGCCTAATTTCAATGAGCAAAGGGATTAAATGCTTACGCATCTGACTCCAAAAGCCAAAAATACAAATAACTAAAAAAAAAAAAAAAATCAAAGGTTTTGATACTGCCTTTCTTCTGACAAACCTACTCAAAACAACAATGTATTTTAAACTGATTGGAAAGAGCAGAGGCCTGGAAAGAGTATTCTTGTCTCTGAACAAAAAAAGGTACATATCTAGACAGCTGGAACTGTGCACGCACATTTATTTTTGCAAAAGCAATTAAAGCTGTCCACTTTGGAAACAGATTTCAGGCTCTGCAGTTTACAAGTAACAGTCCTACACATAAGAAGTTACTTTTTTCATAATCTCTACAGTTTACCATTTAAATCACTCCCTAATGGAAACTAAATTAATTTTGCCACAGAAACTGAATGATGCACATATGTCCCCCCAGCTGTAAGCAACTCTCAACAGATTACGCTGATCAGACCAAGAGCTCTCACGCAGAATAAAGCATAATCTTAGTTTCACACTGATCAGTGGCTTTTGAGAAAATCTTTTCTCACATGAAATACACTAAAGAGTAGAATTCAAGTCAAATGCCTCATGAGAATTTTAGGCTAGGGCTTAAGCAAACTCAGCCTGATCCTGCAGACTGCATGCTCATTAGCAGCGGGGACAAGAGACACACACACACCTGTTGTGCATCTTTGGGTTTAGCTTCCTCCCAAAGGAGTCCAAGCTCTGAAATATTCATGACTGGAAGCACAGAGAAGCATAGCACAGCACATGGGATGCTCAGCAGTCACTTCAAAAGCACATGCCACTCTGAACTAAAACTTAGCGTAGGCACACATTTAGAAGCCTCTAAACACTTCCTTTCATCCACAACTAAAAAGTTACTTAAAAACAAAACCCCAAAGTTCTTCGAAGAGTCATTCCCTTCAAAAGTTCCCCACAGACAGCTGCATCTGTATGTTTTAGGCAAAGCTACTAAACTTTAAAGCAAATGCATCGAAACTTCAGGGGTTCTTCATTCCACGCGTATGCAAGTTTTCCACATAAGCCACAAAAAGAATCCATCCTGTTTTCCAGTTAAGATAGTCCCAATGTTACCAAAGCCAAAGATAACCAAAGTTAAAGCCAGTCACCATCATCTAATGGATAATGGTATTAAAACAACTTACTAATGGGATTTGGATGCCTCAGTTGTACATTATAATTACCACTCTTGCAACTCAGGTCAGTAGGAATGAAGTGATGGGAAACACATGTACGGAATTCTGCTCTGGAAGTGGAATCAGTCAGCGAGCAGCAAGTTCAGTCATTTTATAAGGACCTGGAAGAGAACTATCATGCCTAAAAAAAACAGAATACAGAACTGAATTGGCTAAATACACACATTCCTGGAAAAATTTTGCAACAAAACCACCAGTCTGTTGTTATGTAAGAAAACATTTCTTAGGCCTTTATTTACAAAAGCTTTAAAAACAAATACCCTCTGTTATGCAAATTATTTGTTGTTTAAAAAGGACCACCCGGTTACATCATTGTAACTCAATGAAAAAAGGTGTTTGATTTTTTGTTGTTAAGTACAAGGTAGAACAGAGTAATTTGGTGAACACTTGGGAGATTTGTCTACTATTGATTTCCATGTCAAACACGCACACACATACACGCACGCACACACAGGCACACAATGTTGCACATTCCATCATTTCAGGCTAGTATTTTAGCTATTCAATACCAAAAATCCTTCCTGCACAACTGCTCTGTACACATGCTATGCAGAGTTAAGAACATACTTTAGGGTCCTTTAAAACAATATATCTAAAATATATTGCTAAGATATACTCAAAAATAAACTAGCATTACACTCCTCAGGTAACTTTATTAGCTATAAGTTATTTATATGTTGTTGTTTTACAACAAATATCTGTAACATCTGTCTTCGTAGCAACTACAAAACCCCATGATTTAATTGTCCTTCTAATTCAATCAAATAGTAATTTTTTCAGATCTTTGGGTTTTATCTTCAACTAAACTTACTTTCAAAAATCATGAAATCAAGTACATAATAAATATGACTTCATAAAAAACATCTGAGGTGTACATTACTAGAATAAAAGCTAGCAAGTTAATCAAGGGAAGTGTGCCATTACAAAACTCCTACTATTCCAATACCCTTCGATGCTTATTGGCAAAAATGCTAAAGTCATAGCTGTTCTTTTCCTGAAGGGTGTAAAGCTGTTTTTTCAAGCTTCTTTCCCCCATCACAGAGCGGTTTTAAAGCAGCAAGCCAACCAGAAGTTGACATGTGCAGGATGTGTCTGAAGATGACTTGAACACTAGTAAAATAACAGCAGTTACTATGATTTCAGTAGTCTGTTGTGCTTCAACAAACGGAGGTTGTGCAGCAAGTCGTGGTCTGTGGGTTGAGATACCAAGGAAATACAGCATGAAGCTGTTTTAACTTGGCAGATGATTGTTTTCTAGCTGAGGGCAAAAGAAAAACCAAAACAAAACTTCAAATAAAACAGAGGATCCGAGTCAGAGTCACTCTCTAAAGTGCAAATTTGATGGTCCACAATCTTGAATAGCTAAAACGCCTGCATACTGGAAGGAACAGACATGAAAGTGGAAGTTAGTTACAATCAGTGCCAGTTAATTTGGAGGCGGGAGGGGAAAGAGACAAAAACTAGATAATCAATATAGTTAAGTTTACCAGACTATTCATTATGATTTAACTTTCTCCTCTCTGCCACACTGATTCTATACATGCTTCTTTACAAATGGGCTAGTTATGAGGCCAAAACGTAATCCAGAAAATTTTACATATCAATATTAAGATCAAAATCTGTGATAAGAACAGTCAGGTTTAGTATGTAGAAAGGCAGAAAAGAAAGAGTGCTGAGAAAAGGGGAAAAAAAGCCTTATTGTCCAAGGGGTTCAACCAGAGATAAAACCTATATACAAGCACGTGGAGGTCAAAAAGATGGCCTTTCATTTCATGTCATGACTGTTTGTTGGCTTCTTCTTCATATGCATTTCCTGTGCCGTTTTGTACATAAGATGACCCCGAACCAAGGCCGTATAAGTGGCCACAATATTTGGCATCGTCAATGTGATCTTCAAAGAACATCTAAAAAGTTAAGACAGACACAAATTATTGGCAAAGAAAAGGCTCAGTTTAAACAACTACAGAAAAGCTTTAAAATGTTACTTTCTTTTTAACATCAGATACCAAATCCCAAGGCGCAAAAGATAATATAATTAACACAGTAACACACTTAATCTCAACACATTATCAAAATGTGCTACGTGACATGATTCTTTAAAGTAAATCTGCCAAGGAATACAATCAGCCCTCCTGTGCACCTTTCCTGATGAAATGGCCAAATGCAATGTGTTGATAATTTTGTATTATCAGTTATCACTTTTCTGCAAGTGCAACAAAGATATTTCTCCAACTGATTTCTGCAGAGTTTCTTGCAACAGGCATGTGCTTGGCACTCATCTGTGCCCATACCCTACCTACACCTCAGCGCTGTGATTTTCATCATGCTCTGTCTTTAAATGGAGGTATGCCCTGATGTATACTATAGAGGTTTGGGGGCAGGGACAATGTTTGATCACAACACCCATTACAAAGTTTAGAGAAATGCAGAAAGATGCATTTCCAGCTAGCTCCTCACAGAGGGTGACTTTATTTAATAAGGAACAGCAAAATTAAAGTAAATGCCATACTAAGACTGCATTTACACCTCGCAAGTCTTAACTGCAAACAGAACCTTTCAGTGGAAGACACATGAAACCCCGTAATATTCTGATATTGTGTGAAGACACACATGTACGCAAAAATTTTTTACCCTAAAAACTTCACAGCAACCCTGGATATCCCAGTGGTTAACATTCTGAGTCATCGCCAGAATCATGCAGAAGCAGGGTGAATGCAATACACAGTCTAAATGCAGAGGACTGCATATACCACACAAGCTGAAAACTTCCTTCAAGCTTTGCTCTTAGCAGCATGGTCTGAACAGAAAGTTCTGTACTGTAGGAATTGGAGACCTCAATTAAAAGTTTTAAAGCCCCTAGCAGCTCTCGAAGAAATAAACAGGTAGGGAAACCCTAGAACAACAGCTCTGCTGTAGTAGTATCAGTATTTAAGTATTTCTGATGGGGGGGGGAAAAAAAAAAAAAAATATCAGTAACTTTTTGGCTGGCCCTCCAATACCCAGCAAGTTGCAACTCCAGCACAGCAAGTAGTAACAACATTTTATACCTCCAGAAGCATTGAAACAAAACTTTTTCACTCAAACTTATTGTTAAACAATGAGCTCTACTGAAGAGGCTTTAAAAATACACATTAAATCTATTTCCTCTGCTGACTGCTGTACCCTTATTTAGAAATACTGTATTTGCAAAGAATCTCTGAAAGTACTGAAAAAAATCATCATAGTTAATCTATCTCTGTTGGCTTATTTAAACAAGTGTTTTGCACTAAAACCCCCTCAGATTTCTACTTTTCCCAATAACAGCTTTTGGTGAACAAATTCAAGCAGCTAATTTGCCATCTAACACAAATGGCACCTCATTAAAGAAACAATCATAGGTTTCAACCTTTTCCTCTCCAAGCCTAAGATACTGCCTTTCCAGTTTGTTATGTTTATCATACACACATTTCCCCTTCCCCTTTATTTGCTCTGGATTTTGTTTCAAATTAAAGAGTGAAAGATTAACAATACCAGGCAGATGGCAGCGAGCCACGCTGGGCTTGGACTGCACCAGAAACGCAATCCTCTCTATTGCATCTGCAGTCCATGGCCCGCTTGTAACTGTGGGTCCCAGCTGAGGCAGAACAGCGTGTTACGATGAGCACACCAGCTTAAGTCATAGCACTTATTTTTGACCTGTTCTCTCACCAGTATTTGTCAGAAACTTGTGGTCACTTTCTCCTTTATACAGAAGGTAGGTACCCAGCATACAATACTAAACCTTATTAAAAGATGACATTTGCTATTGCCATCTGTTTTGACATGGTAAATGACACTGAATGCCACGTTCAGATGCACTGGCATTTGTCCAGTGCAACTGCTTTCCAGAAGAGGCCTGTTCAACATTTGTTTGCTCTGCTAAAGGAGAATATCTTCCTGCTGTATGCAGACAAGTAGCAAGGAAATATGAAACTTGTAAGACCCGATTTCCCTTGCTGCAAACCTTGAATTGACTGAAGTACAATCTTTTAGAACCTCAGTTAATCTGTGCTTTGCTCAATAGTAAAGGAACAAATGCATGGACGTCTTCCACAGCAGCCTGAAAGTCATTATTTAATATACCTGCAGCCTGGCACAGTCTGGAAACGGGAAGCAATACTCACTCAGAGCAGCTAAGCTGGGAATCAGCAGGGCTGGTTCACACTTACTCTGGGGAAAGCACAGGTGGTCTTATTTTTGTCAAGAGAAGTGGAACCCCTGAAGCCCTTCAGAGACCTCCCTAAAATATGGCAGACTTATTGGAATCAGCAATTCCATCTGACTATCACAGCACGTTACTATCATGGAGATAAACCCAATACATCCACCTACTTCTCTCATTTTGAAAAAGGCCATTCCTGTGAGTAAAGAATCAGATCCTGCCTGATGCTGTGGTCCTATCCTTTCCAGCTCTAACTGCTCAGCCACTTCTTGTAATCCACCCTGAAAAAGAAAACGTTCTTGTTAACTGCTGAAAAAAAAATAAACCAGAAAACTGAACAGCTATATTTGGGAAAAAATCCGTTACATAAGTCATACAACCTCAGGTATATTATAACAATTGCACAGTAGCTGAAACAGTCATTATAGTAGATAAATACACACCTGGATAATCAGACTTTCAGTATCAATAGAAGCATTAGAATTCTGTATCAGTATTGATTAAATAAAGCCACATCTGTGACCAACGGAACTACTACTCTCTCATGTTCCATCCTCTCCAGTAACCAGCTGTCATTACTTAAGAAAACAATTTCTTCAAGATGCTGAAAAGAATGGCAACACTGAAGAAAACATGGTGTTCCTGCACTCCTTCTATTCGAATGAAAATTTAGAAGGTAAAAACCTTGTTCTACAAACAGAAGGATTTGAGTGCTTAGAAACAAAGCACCCATATGCCTCCATGTGTTAGTATCGAGGTTTCCTTTGCAACAGACATTTTTCTTTCCACTTACCTTTCAACAATTGAGGCATTTTCAACTTCCCTTCACAAAAACTGAGAATATCCTTAAGTATCTAGAAGACTACAGGGAGTCCACAAAAATGGTTTCTAAACACCTGCTCTGTAACAAGTGGTTAAGTCAAAAGAGGAAGGAAGTGCCCGCTCCATCTCTACAAGACATTCTATCCCTCTTTAAAGTTTGTTTCATTAGCTGCCATAAGAGGACAGGGATAAAAACATGGGGGAGAATCCATCGCCTGCAACTATTTTCCAAGATACTGCAAATTCCATGGCCTAGCCAGCTTTTCTGTTAGAGATGTATATTTAATAGTCATACATATAATGAAACCTACTGCTTAAAAAGTATATAAACATCTCACATAAAAAAAAGGGAACAGTTTAAAACAGTCATTGCCTACTTTGAATGTTAAT